>NW_011934215.1:0-1392 GCF_000733215.1 Auxenochlorella protothecoides
TCCCCCAAAATGTGGCCTAGTAACCCTAAACCTAACCCTAATGATGCTGGTTTTTGTTGCATCTGTGACAGACAGAAGGTGGGAATGGCATCTGTGCATGTTCAGTGTCAGTCAGTGCGTTCCATCAGAGAGTTGGACCTTGTGTTCAGTGACCTGCAGTCTCCTTTCACACTAGTCAAGTTCGACATGGAGCGGGCCTTGTCTGATCCGTCATGGCTACTTCCAGTCTCAAGTTCCTGGTGTCTCAACATCTAGAGTCAGTGCAAGATTGAATTGGCAGTGGAAAGGTGAATCAGTGGCTGTTGAGGAGCTGGGACTGGGATCAAGAATCCAACATCAGGTGTCGAAAGCAAGGTGTAGGGTTGCACCATATAAAGTGGCCATCCTTGCATTCAAAGCATTTCAATATAGTTGATTACAGGCACCCATTAGATCTATCACGGAAGCATGAAGTTGGACTGGCTTAGAGTGCTGGCCAAATGGAACATCCTCATCCTACCAAGCCGACCCAGTCTTGGCACTTGACCTGCAACGTGGGACCAGCAAGTCTTGTCTGCAAAAAGTAAGACCATGCACAGCTTCTGCTTGCTCAGATGCAAGAAGTTGGCACTGCCGAATGGTGGCTCTTACTTGTCAACTTGCAGGAACCTGCATGCGCAAGGGAAGAAGACAGCAGACCCATCGTCTGTCCTATCTCTGTCAAAGCTGTAGGTACGTTGGTCAGCAATCAATTGTGGGAGCTTAATCAGATCTGGGGCTGTGTAGAAGTACAAGTGTTTGTATGAGACTGGTTTAGGCTGAAGCCATTCGCACCGTTGTGCAGCCCACTGTCCCAATCGATGCTGAATGTGAGAGCACAGTCAAGTAGTCCAGCAATTGTGGTAGAAGCTGAGGCAAACAAGGTGACCATCCGTCATCCATATCAGTCGATGCTTAAGGTGTGGGATACGTTGGGCAATCTTGCGGACTTGATGAAGGCTTGAGTGTGTAGACTGTCAACCATCGTCCAGTCTCGATCGATGCTGAAGCCATGGGGGCCGTCAATGAATTAGATGTGTCCAGACCAATACAGCGGCGTGGAGACCGTCAAATAATCGTCCAGAATCAGGCGAAAGTGGAAGCGTAAGTATCGTCAATCCGTCGTTTAGGATCGATCGATCCGGATCCGAGATCCTCGTACAATCGAACCAGACATACGGATGTGGAATCGTCTGGAGTAATCGACAAACGAACGCGGTAGCCCTCCACTTGACTGAGATGTAGCCCAGGCAGTCGACATCAGGCTTCCTTGCAATCAACGACCTGAATGTCAAGATCTTACATCCAGCCACGACGACATAGCCATCTAGTCACACAAAAGTACTTCTATATCTCGGCAATGCACCAAACAAC
>NW_011934215.1:2674-51373 GCF_000733215.1 Auxenochlorella protothecoides
TCCTGCATGTCGACACAACAGATTAGAGGGAATGTCTGGATTGCAAATGTCAGCAGAGTGCATCTTCACGTCTGCCAAGGTCGCATGAAGACATACAAGGAAAGCGGAAACGGTGGGGCTGGATGGCAGGAAGTGTCACTATGGGATGCCGATGCCTGGGAGTACTTTGCATGCAGGTTCACTGGCAGCAGATGCAAAGCCAAGGCCAAGTCCAGGGAAGAGTGTCTCACAAAGCATGCCAAAGAAGATGAAAGGATGCAATGTCTTTGTTCCTTCTGACATACATGTGTAAATGTGGTCCTGCATCCCTGCTCATGATGGAAGCCAGTGTGGGCAAGGGCGTCAACAATGCCCACAGCTTGAAACTCAGACTTCCCGACCCCATGTAGACAGATCCCCTGTCCCATATATGCTGCTGTGCATCTGTTACAGTATCCTCCAGGTGTGGGTTACAAATGGAAACGAGAAAGGCCTCGAAGGACATCGGCGGTGTGAAGGGTGGCTGACCTGCTCGGAGCAGTCTTCCAGCAGTGGCCGCCATCGGCAGCCGTATGGGTCTCGCAGCACCATCAATGCAGATGTGGGGGCCCCCTCTCCGGAGGCTTCCCCCCTTTCCACCTGCATCCGGGCCCTGCGCCGCGCCTATGCCGCCTGGCACCGTGCTTGAAACCCAAGCCCCTCACCGTATTCGGGGTCTTGTCTGTAACATTCCTATCTTAGGTCATATACAGCGGTCCACGTTGTAGGGTCTAACCCGCCCCCACAACAAGAGCCCAACAGTGGATAGATGTGAAGAGTGAGGATTTGGCGTAGATGGACATGTTGATGGGGCTTGCAAGGCCCCCACAACGCTGGACGGCGGCATTTGACCCAAACTGGGAATCCAACAGTCGAGACCCGAATGCAACGTGGGGCCGGGGTTTGGTACGGTTGGTGCAGAGCGGGAACAGGTGGAAAGGGGGCAGCAGTATCCGGTCTGGGGAACTCCCACAACAGCCATGATACGTGTACCCGGGGCCACAGTGCAGCAAGCTCGTCTGTCTTTGCCGACGACCATCCATATCACATCGATGTACGGCGACTGAGGAGCAAATCATGGCAGGGGGGCGGCTGAAGCAGCGTCGAGGACAATAGTATCATTCGTCCTCAGCGCAAACACACTGCACATTCGCTCCTGACCGGCACGCATGTTGTTGCAGACGATGTCCAGTCCCCAGTTGTAGCTTCCAGTATTTCCAGTGCCATGGTTGCCGTTTCCTGGCAGGGGTGGTATGGGTACATGATCACAATGTTGTGTGTCGACAGCACCCTGCCTCTGTATATGAATAGCTGTTTTGGCGCACCTTTGTTGTAGTCACCGATGTTGTCGTTCCCCAGGTTGTTGCTCCCCACATTCCCGCTGCCAATGTTCCCATCAGCGTCCGCCGTGCACTGATCCACGCCTTCAGGCAGGCATTCAACTGCGGCAAGAGCCTGGCAGAAGGCGGACTTCGAGGGCACGCAGAACTCCAGCGTTTCTGGGTTGATGGTGGAGATCGAATACCATTCGAAGGGTTGGGTCGGCGTCACGGTGAGATTTGCAGAGGCTCCAGCTGCTGCAAAGCCCCTCGCCCTGCGATGCAAGGGACACGCAGAAACCATGGCTTGATTGCTAGGGTACAGAGCCTCGGTGTGATTGCCCACAGGGAGGGCACCACATAGGCAAACTATCGATACCGTGTGCAACATGCCTCGTGTTACCCTTGGAGTCTCGCAAACGCTTACCGGCAGTAGGCATCTGGACTGGATGCGCTGATCAATAGAGTCTTGTTGTGCAACCTGTGGGTGGGCATGGACGCATGGGTTCGATTGCTGGGACCACGACCACGAGCAGACACGTCTTCATGACAAACATTGCCGTAAAGGGACGTAAGATTCCATTGCCTGTTTATGTATGCCTATGAAACTGAACTCACTCCGCAGTGGGCAAACCAACGAATTTGATGCTTGGGTCGCAGGTGGCCTGCGGCGATGTGGAACACCGACACTCTTGTGAGTTATAATAACACTACGAGAGACCCAGCAGCTAAAGTATACAGTCATTTTCTCTACCCTTACTCCTCGTGTACCTGTGCGAGGTGGGCTGGAGAGAACATAACGAACATTCCTGCCAGTACGGCAAAGGCGGTCGCCGAGCGCTGCATCATGAGAATTGTTTATGAATAATTCTGTTGACCGCCGCCAAGTAACGTGAGCTGCCAAAGTATTAGGTGTCTTGTCAGCTTTGGGTATGTGCCGCGAGGACCATATTTATTCGAGGTGTAGCCAGCGGGACCTTGGGACCGCGTGAAGCCTGCGGCCGGAGGCGGTCGGGATGCAGCAGCTGGCAATGCCGACGTCCCGAGGCTACTCCAAACATTCACGGCCGACACCTCATCGAGTTGGCATGCCCGCCTGCAATTTGGCTTCGTACTTGATAATGTCGGAGCAAAAGAGAGTATGCAGGCATGATATGGGACGACCCATTATGATCCTTGGTCCGCCAGCCAGGAAGTGTGAGCACGCACTCCTCCACCCCCCTGATTGCGCATGTCGCAGTCCTTCGCCGAGAGTGTCTACATGAAGCGCAGGGCGTGCAATCGCTCTGCGCTTGTGGACGACAGAAGCAGATCTCTCTTCCGCCACTTCACACAGAGTCTGGAATGTATCTGGGCCAATCCTTTAATGGTGGGCACTGTAGGTCCTTGTGTCACAACAGAGTGTCACAAGGAACTACTGTCTGAGGCTCACACCAGCACGCAAGACGCACCAGCGTTCACCAAGGGACAGCGTGAAGGCCATGCACAGGGAATGTGCGTCTTGCTGGAGACGCAATCAGCTTGTAGCAGTACAGCAGCACTGCAATATTGAGAATCGCAACCTCAGCCGCCTCACGAAGTCCTGTCCGACATGCCCCCCTCCATCCGCTCTGCGATTGCCCCCGTCTCCCCCGTCCTCCTGTGGGGTGGAGCATAGGAGGAACTCCCACAAGAAACACAAGTCCTGAAGCTCAATCAGGGTGAGCCGGCATGCGCACAACCATTGCACAGCAGTACCAACAGACGACAGGCGCAGGAGTCCCACAACTCACACTCGGATCACATCGGCCACAGGGTGCACAAAAATCTTGCCGTCCCCGATCTCCCCAGTGTACGTGGTGCTGGCAATTGTCTGGATCACCTTGTCCACCTGAGACCTGCACTGAGACAGAGAAGCATGGCTCAGCAGCGGGGGGGACCTTGCGATGCTGTGACAACGACAATGGCGGGCGGGGAAAGCAGTGCCATTTGACTGTCTAGAAAGACCACAGCCCTGTCTCATCCGGTGAGCTGGAGACTAACCTGACAACAACAATGTCCAAGCGGGTCTTGTCCACCAGGAAGTTTGTCTTGCCACCATACTCTGTCCCAGCATATCTTTCCTTGTGCCCTGTGGGAGGGGATTGGGCAAGAGCACACCTGAGGCCGCACTGACACTCCAATCATCCGGACTCTAGGGCAAAGGGCAGCTACTCATATGTGTGCTTGCAGGACCCTGCGTCAAAGCAAAACTGCGTGGCCGAAAACTAGGTCTACTGGGGCAAACACACAGTTCTGCATGTCGGAAAACTCTCGGCTCAAACACTTGTCCTACTCACCGCCTTGCACCCCCGCCCCTCGGACTTGCGACACTGTCATGCCGCAGATGCCTTCAGCAGAGAGCTCCCTCGTCACCTTTTCAAGTCTCCAGGGACGAATGATGGCCTGCATCAGCGTTGGACGGATTTGGGAAATGTGGATGAGCGTCCTCCACGCCACAGTCATCGAGCATGTTCAAGTTGGGATATGTTTTGGATCTCGGAGAGGCTTCCAGCTCACTGACATACCACACACACACCGACACCTCATGCCCGCCGACCTCCACACGGAAGAAATCGATGTCAGGAAACTTAGACAGGTCGCATCTGATGGACTCCAGCTTCGAGTAGGGTGTTGCTTCGGTGGCCAAACCCGACCCATTGCCACCAGCTGTGGGCACGTGGGAGAGAGCCAAGTTCAATGCGTGCAGCTCGACACAACCCATGCTCACACACTTGAGCCTCCATGGCTGAACATCCCTGCCGCGCAAATAAGGTACCGACCTCTGCCTTCGACACGGTGGACTCGTTGGGGTGTGTGGACTGGACACCGAATGAAGGAGGCTGCCGACCTGTGATTTTGTGTTGGTAAACGGGAATCAATTACATCCACCAGATAGGGTGGAAGCTCCCGTCTCGCACCGAATGGATCCTAACCTGGGGTTGGATTTGGCAGGCGCCAGGACCACGCGAGGGCAAACAAGAATTGCCATGGCAAGTTTGCCGAAAAGCTGTGTACCTCTGTCTGATCCCTCACTTTGTCAGGTATGATGTCTTGATGGCGTTAGGTCGCGGTATCCTGTAGGGCAAGAATGACATCGGTCCCCGTGTACAGAGGACTGCACTAAACCACGTGATCTTTCGCACAGGAATTGCTCGAGAACCTGTCCCTGGAACAATCATGCTGAGGCTCTTACAACTGCTCTGGATCAACTGGACTCGAAAATCATATAGTTCGACGTGCTAGGAGGCTGTCCTGGCGCGACGGCATTAGTCAGCGCACCCCGATCAACTTATGTCCAAGCGCAGTTCTGAGAACACACAGCAGGTCAGGCAGCGTGTGCACCGCTCTCATATCGTTTCGTGGTCCAGCATACTCCAGAACTTATCCTAGCTCGTATGCTAAACCCCTTCGCAGGTCTTGCCTGGTAAGCGCTCGAAGATGTCTGACACCACTATGGCCAACGGCGTGGACACTGTCACAGAAATAGATGAGGACCTGCACTCCAGACAGGTGAATGATATTCGCGTTCTCCTGACTGGATCCCTCATCCCATGGCGACCTCCAAGCCATGTAGATGCTGGGCAAAGGGGCGCTCAGGTTGCTGCAGGCCGGCCAACCCCACATTCCCTACCCAATCCCCCCTGCAGCTGGCAGTGTATGGAAAAGAATCCATGCGCCGTATGGCAACTGCCAATGTTCTTGTCGCTGGAGTGACGGGGCTGGGTGTGGAGGCTGGTGAGTCGCTGGGCCATGTCGTCTCGAGAAGAAGGAGTAGGCATCGAGGCCGCCAGTGAGGCTGTCGTCACATCTGTGGCATACTTGAAGGCAAGAAGTGGGCGCTCCCAACACTTCCACCCTGGGTCCCCAGCCTCCCTCACTTCCCTGTGCAGCCAAGAATGTGATTCTGGCTGGCGTGAAGAGTGTGACGCTCCAGGACACGGCGTCCTGCACGCTGCGTGACCTGTCTTCCCATTTCTATCTCTCCGAGTCCGACATTGGCAAGAATCGGGCCGAGGCGTGCAAGTAAGTGGGAGCCGCGAGCCGGTGAAACCAGCTTGAGCCAGGATTGTGGTCCAGTTGGCTGTCAGGACCCCTTCCATGTACAGTAACATTGGGACTACAAGAGGTATGCTTCAGAGTATTTCCCTTACACGCAAGGGGAAGATTTTTTTACCATGTTATCATCACCAGAATGGCATCGCTTCACGCACAGGGCCCAGTTGCAGGAGCTCAACACGGCCGTTACCGTCAGCGCTGCGCCAGTGCCTCTCACAGAGGAGCTGGTGGCTGATTTTCAGGTCAGCTTGCACACTGGATGGCGCGCCTCGCGTTCGCGCAGTACTTTGGGCGGCATGCACTGATGCTATGTTAAGAAACTGTGAACTGCCGCCGGGTATGCATCAAGGCTGTCCATGGCCTATGTTTCATATCTTTTCATCCCACCTTCCCTCCATCCTGATCAGGTGGTCGTGGCTGTGGATGTGCCCCTGGAGCAGGCCATCAGGATCGATTCTTTCTGCCATGCCAACGGCATTGCCTTCATCAGGGTGAGGCAGCATGAGAGGGGGGAAGAAATGGCTGACCCTGGTGACGCACTTCGTCAGTGCCCCGAATGGGATGCCCTTCACTTGCCATGCCAGCTTGAGCCTCTGGTCAGCCCAGTCTGGTGCCAACTCCGCAGGCCGACATCCGCGGCGTGTTCGCATCCGTTTTCTGCGACTTTGGACCGCAGTTCACTGTCTACGATGTGGATGGTGAGCGGCTTGTGGAAGTGGCTGGTAGTGCGGGATGCCCGCACACCAGGGCACGGCCAGCCGCGAAGCCTGCACTCATTCTCTAAATGTCTTAGCAGTCAGCATTACAAATCGCGCATGCAGTCCCGCGTGTTTGTGTGTCCATGGACGCACCTGGCTACATTAGGGACTGCTCATTCTCCGCGCGATCACCCTCCCCCTCTCCTGTCTGCCCCTGTCCACAGGGGAGGATCCACACACTGGAATTGTGGCGGGCATCACCCAGGGGCCCACCACCCTGGTCACCTGCGTGGAGGATGATCGCCTGGAATTCCAGGATGGTGCGGACTTGAGAGGGGAAGATGGGTGTTGGGTGGTGCCAGCCGGTGAGGTGCCCTCCATTTGCTCTGAGCAGGCTTGCCGGGTGATCACGGCCAGCATGTGTTGAACTGGCGGTGGGTGCCTATCCACTGGATCAAGAATGCCTCGACTCGTCCTCCATGCCCAGGGGAGCTGGTGGTGTTCACTGAGGTGGTCGGCATGCCGGAGTTGGCAGCCTCCAAGCCGATCAGGGTCCGCAACTGCAAGGTTGTTAAAAGGGGGGTGTGAGTGTGCCTGGCGGCCATTGCTGGGCTTGGCCATGGCTTGTCCCTCCTCCGAGTATTGGGGGCCTTGCGTGTCACTGAGCTCACTCCCATCCTCCACTTTTGCTGCCTCTGCAGCCCCATTCCTTTGAGCTGGAGCTGGACTCTGCTGAGTTCCAGCCTTACCAGCGTGGCGGCATCGTCACCCAGGTAGGAATCCCCATGACATGTGCAGGAATGGGGGCTGGAAGTCAGTAAGCCTGGCTTCAACGGCATGCCGTGCTGGGACATCCAATACCGTCCCTGGAGCAACCCTGAGCTGGGGCGGCACAGGTGCATACAATGCATACAAGCACTGGAGTCTAGTGATCATGAATCCTCTTCCAACCCGCATTTTGTGCAGTTCAAGCCCAGCAAGGAGCTAGCTTTCAAGCCCCTGGCTGCGTCGCTGGCTGACCCCGGCGAGTTTCTGCTCACAGACTTTGCCAAGGTGAGTCGGGGTGTGGATCCATTGCCTTTCAGGATCGAGGCTGAAGCGGGCCATGTGTGGGAGGGCATGGGAGAAGGGGGCTTGTTGGTGTCTACAAAGGTGGCTTGATTGTCTGAACACCCTTGTATGCTGTCCAAGCCCCGTCCCCTCCTCCATCATAGGCCTCTCAGATGTAGAGTCCCACCCATCCTTGCCCACTCCACCCACCCACTCGCACCTCCCATCAATTCGCAGATGGAGCGGCCGGCCCTGCTGCACCTGGCGTTCCAGGCGCTGGACGCCTTTGCGGTCCGGCATGGGCGTCTGCCAGCCCCGGGGTCGAGGGAGGACGGCGACGCCTTGCTGGCCGCAGTGCACGAGTTGGCCGCCTCCGCGCCCGGCCCCCAGGTGGAGGTGGAGGAGCAGGTGGTCCGCTGGCTCGCCAGCACCGCCTCGGGCCAGCTGAACCCCATGGCGGCCATGATTGGGGGCTTTGTGGGCCAGGAGGTGGTCAAGGCCGCCTCCGGCAAGTTCCATCCCCTGCACCAGTGGCTCTACTTTGACAGCATCGAGTCCCTGCCCGCCGAAATCCCGGAGGCCAGCCAGCTGGCGCCGAGGGTGAGGCGGCGTGGGTCGATGCGGACGGGCACACACTCGACCGTTCCAGCCGCGGAGCGCTGGGAGGGCGAGCGGGTCTGGGCTTCTCGTGAAGCGTTCTTCTCCGTTCGCCCTGCAGCAGCCCCCATGTGACCTTGGGCCCCTCCCATCCCTTGAGTTTCCCACCGACCTCAACACAACCCCCCCCACCGCACCCGTTCACCCCAGGGCTCGCGGTACGACGACCAGATCGCAGTGTTCGGCGCGGAGCTGCAGGCCAAGCTGGCAGCAGCCCGCGTCTTCCTGGTGGGTGCCGGCGCGCTGGGCTGTGAATTCCTGAAGAACTTTGCGCTGATGGGCGTGGCGAGCGCGGGCGGCGGCTCGCTGACGGTGACGGACGACGACACCATCGAGCGTTCCAACCTCAGCCGTCAGTTCCTCTTCCGCGACTGGGACATCGGGTCCAGCAAGTCGGGCGTGGCGGGGGCGGCGGCGCGCCGCATCAACCCCGACCTGCGCCTGCGCGCGCTGCAGAACCGCGTGTCACCGGAGACGGAGGCCGTGTTCGACGATGCCTTTTGGGGCGGGCTGGACCTGGTGGTCAACGCGCTGGACAATGTGAACGCGCGCCTCTACGTCGACTCGCGCTGCGTCTACTTCCAGAAGCCCCTGCTGGAGAGCGGCACCCTGGGGCCCAAGGCCAACACCCAGGCCGTCATCCCGGGGCTCACAGAGAACTACGGTAGGTTTTCCTTGTTTGCTGGAAGGAGGGGGGGGACATTCGCCCAATCGTTGGCTCGTAGTAAGGGGGAAATTACACAAGCAGGGCGGGGATCAGGAGCAGGGGCTGGGGCTAAGCAGGCAAATCTGTCCTCAGGCACATGCTTGAAGTGAGATTGTGCAGGATGTGTCGGTATTTCTGTGCTGCACTCTGCAGGTCAGCCGCTGCAGTCACTCTCGCAAGATGCATGCAAAGAAAAGGGGTGGGCAGGGTGTCACACTTGTGCTTTGGGTTAGCAATGTGTACTCGTTATCCATGACAGGCTGCAGATCTCACTGCCTCACCCATCCAACTTCAAAAATACAGGTGCCTCCCGCGACCCGCCAGAGAAGCAGGCGCCCATGTGCACCCTGCACTCCTTTCCACACAACATCCACCACTGCCTGACCTACGCGAGGTGGGCTGGTGTGATGATATGTGTGCGGGGGAGGATATGGAACATGCCAGGGAGGGTCGATGGAGGGCAGTGGGTGGGCCCCTGTGCGCACTGTGCCAGACTCACGCCCATGTCGCATGCTCACCGGAGTAGCCATCGTCCTGCTCCCAAGCCGCGCGTCTTCACAAAGCCCTTGCATACATCCAGGTCTGAGTTTGAGGGCCTCCTGGAGAAGACCCCAGCAGAGGCCAACGCATTCTTGGCCGACCCCGAGAAGTACATCGCCAGCGTGCGGTCTGCCAGCGATGCGGCCGCCCGCGAGCAGCTGGAGCGAGTGACGGAGGTGCTCGTCTCGGAGCACTGCACCACCTTTGAGGAGTGCATTGCCTGGGCAAGGCGTAAATTCCAGGTGGGCCGGAGGGAGGGAGGGGGGTGGGGGAGTGCGGGAGATTGGCTTTGTACATCAAGGGAACATGCTGGCATACTCACTGGAGTATGGACACAAGTGTGCTCTTATAGGACTATTAATCACTGGAGAAGCTAGCATGCTATTGCTACAACCTTCAAACCTCGGGTCAATGTCTGGGCCAGTATGTGAGCCATTGTTCCTTCCTCAATGGTTACTGGACCATATGGTCATGCTGCCCCCCTCCACCATGCTCCACTCCCTTGCAGCAACAATTCCATGATCGCATTGCCCAGCTCATCTTCACTTTCCCAGAGGACGCCAAGACATCCACGGGTGCCCTCTTCTGGTCGGCGCCCAAGAGGTGGGTAGCAGACCGGTGTGGGTAGACTCATAGGATCTGGGGGACATCGGCTGAGTGGCCAGCAGTGTCTGGTTACTCATGGGAGATGGACTATACCATTGGTCCCTGCATGCGATGACAGACAGCAGCATCGCTCCATCCGACCACCATGTCACCAGTTTCTAGGGCGCCAGCACATGCCCCTCCCTCCCTCAGAGGATCGTCATCACCTCTTGAACCCCCTTCACGCCAGGTTCCCCAAGCCCCTGGAGTTCAGTGCGAGCGACCCGGCGCACGCCCAGCTCGCCCAGGCCGCTGCGATCCTGAAGGCCCAGGTTCACGGCATCCCCATCCCCGCCTGGGCGACAGACGTCGGCAGGGTGGCGGACATCGCGGCGGCCACACCCATCGAGCCCTTTGTGGCCAAGGAGGGTGTCAAGATCGAGACCGATCCCAAGGCCTCCTCCGTGGCGCACGCCATGGGCAGCGATGAGGCGGTGAGCGGGCTTGGTTCGTGGGGCCGAGCTTGTATGTGGTCCCAGGCACAGGAGGAGGGGTCGGGGCCGTGCCGGCTGGCGCGATGTCGAGGATTTTGTGTGTGCTGCAGCCAGCGTGCAGGGTTGCACACTGACAACCTGAGCACGCCAGGCGCGCTCTTTCATTCCCCCCACCCCCTCCCTCCCCCACCGCCCACATGTGTATCCAGGCGATCGAGGCCAACATCGCCAAGCTGCAGGCCTCCATCCGGCCCGGCACGGCCCTGCAGCCCATTGTGTTTGAGAAGGACAACGACGCCAACTTCCACATGCAGTTCATCGCGGGGGTGGCCAACATGCGTGCCCGCAACTACGACATCCCCGAGGTGGACAAGCTGCAGGCCAAGCTGATCGCGGGGCGCATCATCCCCGCAATCGCCACCACCACCGCCATGGCCACAGGACTGGTGTGCCTGGAGCTGTACAAGGTGTTCCGGGGCGCGCCGCTGGAGGCGTACCGCAACACCTTTGCCAACCTGGCGCTGCCCCTCTTCGCCGCCGCGGAGCCCATCCCGCCCAAGCACTGCGCCTTCCGTGACATGCGCTGGAGTCTGTGGGACCGGTGGATGCTGGAGGGCGACCTCACCGTGCAGCAGGTCCTGGACTGGTTTAGGGAGAAGGGGCTGGAGGCATACAGCATCTCCTGCGGCCAGTCTCTCCTCTACAACAACCTCTTCCCCAAGCACAAGGTGGGATGGCTTGTGTGAGGGGAGGGGAAGGCGGCTGAGGGTGGAGCTGGGACTCTTGGGACGTTATTGTGGCGGTGCGAAAGTTGGGGTCCTGTGCAGAGCTGGTATCTTGGGCGGAATTCTGCCTGGGGCGCGTGCCTGGATGAAGGCGGGTTTGGGCGGCGGCATGGGTGCCAGGATCTGAGGTGGCAACGGGAAGTCCCTTGGTCAGCTGCTTCATAAGGATTGATACCTGGGGAAGGGACGCCAAGGGCTACACCATCCCAAGCAAGCACTCTGCACCTCGACCCACAGGAGCGGATGGGGACAAGAATGTCTGAGCTGGTGCAGACCATTGCAAAGCAGACCATCCCAGAGAACAGGTGGGCCCACAGAGGTTGGGTGGGGCGGTGATAAGGGCACCACATTCACCGAGGTGAACAGTTTGTTCTGAATCAAGCAGTGGCAGGACAATGCCTGGGGAGTTGCAACCCAGTGCCTGGTGTCTTTCTGGACCCTGTGCAACCTGCTCCTTTCCATCCCCGTGCAGGCGGCACTTTGACGTGGTGGTCGCGTGTGAAGATGAGGAGGGCGAGGATCTGGATGTCCCACTGGTTTCCATTCGCTTCCGTTGATCCCTTTTGTAATTGCGGTGGATGCATTTGCGGAAAGGGAGTAAAAGACAAATTCCAGTAGTCACAAGTTCATAGACAGATGGGGTGAATACAGCAGGTCACATCAAGGCTTGGGCTCTCCGCATTTTTAACAACATCATCGGCTTGATGCTTACTGCACGGCGTGAAGGGACTTCACCAGAAACTTTTCCAGCCCGTCAGCAGTGAGACGGGGAGACGGGTGGGGGAGACGCACCTGGTTGGAGCGAGGGTATGAGCCATGGTTCAATCATGCTCCATTTGGTGTGATTGTGTCATCAGTGACCAGGCCCTGTCGCTCCCTGGTCGTAATGCAATTTCAACAGACGACGCTCAGCTCTCACCTCTTCAGCTTCCTCTCCCTCTGCTGCACGGTAGGTCAGCACCGGGACCTGGAGCTCCAGTCTCTCCTGCAAACCAGGCCTGCTGGTGATGTCTACTGCTTCAAGACTGCCAGCACTGATAGGGCTGGCAAGGAAGGCAGATCTGTCAAAGATGCCGAGAAGCTTCTTCTCCAATGAAGAGCACAACGGGCAGCTGGGCTTAGTGTAGATGCGGAGGGTGAAGGGCTTGAGTTCTCCTGTTTGCATGGAGGTGAGGCATGGTGGATAGCTCTTCCGATAGCCGGTCCTGCGTGCCCCGGGGGCCGTGTGCAGGGCGAATGCTGAAAGAGCATGCATTGCCTAACACCGAAGACTAGAGTATTTCAGGCTGATTGACTCATCATCGCGAACATATGTTCATGCATCGTTGGTCTGCCGCATGAAGCGACCTTAGCACTCGCAGCGTCCCCGAGCGCGCTGCATGCATCTAGGTTGGCACATATAAGCCTAGCCCTCAGAACAGACAGAGACGATGAACTCTACACACATACATAGATACAGTATAGGGAATATATATATGCCTAATCTGTAAATACACTTTTAATACATTTCATGAGGGTGCCTCAGGAGAACCCCGACGTACAGGAGCAGGACGGGACCCGCTCCGGCAATGAGGAGCATTGTTCCCCGTCTGGCAGAGCGCAGGAGGCGAGCGAGACGCATCAATGCCGTGTGATCGGTACAGGCGCCTGCGTACCCAATTTGAATCGGTACCTCGTGTACTTTGTTCACCGGCACCTGGAGTACCGTCTTGCGGAGGTGGAGGCCCAAGCGGCTGCGACAGGAATCGCTGACCTCCCTGGGGGTACGGCACCCGAGGAGGACCGTGATGTCAGCGGAGATTTAATGGCAGAGTCTGCACTCTTGTTTGCATGGAGTTGCACTCGGCTTCATGCTGCCTGCAGTCTGAAGCCACGCTGACCACATCGAACTCAATGACTGTATCATTTCCCACCACCTCAGGCCTCACGGAAAACCTGATCTGGGAACGGCCACATGGAGAAATACTCGACTCCCCATTCTGGTACCTCCATCTCCCCGGTGATGGGGCTGTCCAAAAGCTTGCCCAGCAGATCATGCTCTCCAAGGTGGGTTTCAAATGAAAGCAGGGAAACGGATGAGGCGCTTCCGCTGCATGGGGGTTGGGAAAGTGCTGCTAGAATTCGCAGCATACTTGGTATGCTGCATGACCTCAACTCAGGAAATAATCTTACAAAGAAGGTGTTTCTGGAGATTTGGGGTGAGGGCGACAGCTGGGAGGAGATGTGCGACAGCATAACATCCTATCCCGCACATCTCAAGGCTCCCTACGCCACCGAAGATCAGGTGGGATGCTGGGCTTTGGCCACGACCCGGTGTGTACGTTTGTTGATAGGCTTGCTCTCTGGCTGAGCTTCGCATTAAGTGTAGGTGTTGATGCGAAAAGGGGCTGCTCCAGGCCCCTTCTGCCTCTTGGCTGACTAAGGAGTCCTTGTCTGACTTCCTGCACAGTCATTCAGATTTGTGGTGGAGCTCTGGGGTGGCACGCTGCAGATTCCTGAACAGGTGGCATTTATCAACCAGCTGGAAGGTCCCACCCAGTTCAAGGTGCGAGTGGGTATTGAGAAGATGAACATCCGTCTGTAAATGGGTCTTGAGGAAAAGTCACGCTCCCTTGCACCTCATGTGAGTTGCCTCACCTGATTTTTAGATGCAAATTCTTTGCAACGTTCTGCATTTGTTGTTGGTATCAATTGTGCGGTTGTTGCCATCTCACTCAAGGCTGGTGGTGCCCTGTGCTGCGCTCACCTGGCCCTGCAATGTTCTAACCTCATGTGACAGGGCCGCATTGACCTACAACACCCCCAACACAAGTTCTGGGTGATCATGGTGGTGGCACCGGAGCTCACAAATGGCCTGCCAAAGGTGGGCCGACCAGCGCTGAAACCTTGAGGCAATAACAATCGCCCTGGGAACCTGACAGCCTGAGGTCTAATTGAGTGTCTCTCTTGCAAACGCATGACATGCCCCTTCTCCACCCTCCTCCCAACCCCCTACCCAAGGTCCCAGCCCGGTACTACTTTGGTAGGGAGGTCGCAGCGTCTGATCGCTCTATCATCAAGCGATACGAGCTGCCTTCTCGGCGGTACCTGGGTCCCACCAGCATGGAGGCCGAGATGGCCTTCATCATGTGCAACCAGGCCAAGGTAAAGGGCAGGCGGTGAATTACCTGCACCGTCGCGGGGTTCCCCAGCGCAGACCAACTCCTCGCTGGTGACGAGTGCAGGCACCAGGGACATGGGAGCACCAGATGCTTACGATGAGAGAGCATTGGGGGGGCTGGTGACCTTACGATGACCTCAACATGCTTTCCTTTAAACCATCCATGCGTCAGGTCTCCCGGGGCAGCCTGGTGTTCGATCCCTTTGTCGGCACGGGGTCCATCCTCGTGGCTGCTGCACACCGGGGCGCCTACACATTTGGGGCCGACATCGACATGCGAGTCATCAAGCTAGGTATGGTGTGACCCTGACACGGTGTCACAGTGGGAGTGGCCATGCAACATAGGGGACTGCTGCGCCCCCGCACCGCCAGGTCGGTGTCCACACTCCTGCCTTTGAAGCTGTCCCCCGCTCCAGCCCCGGGGGTCCCCAACTAACACCACCCACCATTCAACCCCTCCAGGCAAGAAGGACGGCGGTGGCTCCGCGGTGAACGTGCGCACCAATTTCGACGACTACGGGCTCCCCCAGCCGGTGGGCCTCCTGCGCGCGGACCTGCACCGCCTGCCCCTCCGCCCTGGCCTGGAGGAGGTGCTGGACGCGATCGTGTGCGACCCGCCCTACGGCGTGCGGGCGGGGGGCAGGAAGACGGCGGCGCGGGACTACACGCCCCGCAACCGCGACACCCACATCCCCGCCACCGACCCCTACCAGCTGGGGGAGTGCTTGAGGGACTTGCTGGACGCCGCCGCCCGCCTCCTCAGGATCGGTGCGTGGGCAGAGGCCGCGGGCTGGATGGAGGAGTCTGTGATTGAGTGGTGCTGCTGCCACAGTCCTTTTTAAACCGGGACCCCTTCACAGCGAGACCCTCAACTCGTCTTGCAGGCGGCCGCCTGGTCTACTTCCTGCCTGCCATCCCGGGCTACTACAGCCCCGAGGAGGTGCCGGCCCACCCTGCCTTGACTCTGGTGGCAAACTGCGAGCAGGTCCTCAGCACACGGTACAGCAGGCGCCTGATCACCATGGAGAAGACTGCGGGCTACGACACATCGGCGGCTGAGGCCTACCACACCGCATCTGGTCCTCCCAGGTGATGTGTGTGCAGGGTGGTGGTGGTAGGAACCTCAGGCTGGAGATCTGTGTGGGGGTTTCACTGCCGCAGCCAAGAGGGGATGCCAGGTGCCCAGGGGTGATGCCATGCTGGTGGTATTCATGTGTGACCTGTACAGTGCCTGCCTTGCATACGCCCTGCGCCGCAATTTGCCAACACCTGTTTCCTTTTGCCCGCCGAGCAGCATGGCGGTGGACAAGCTGCATGAGCACGTGTATGCTGGCCGTAACGATAAAGGGGCAGACGGTCTTGCGTGATCCATGCCAATGACGCAATTAGTATCTACTATCCGTGGCAGAAGGCTTGCGCAAGAGGACAACATCACGGCTGGTCCTGGCCACACATGCAGTACTCTTGGTGAGTCCGGGGTCACCCGGATAAGTCGACAGGATTGTGGCACAGCAATCCGAACGCCAAGGACCATTGACTGTCTACCCCGGTTTAGTCTTGTTAAAGATCCGGTATACGATCCTTGATCTCCAGCGTTCCCCTGCTGCTCAAGGCCTCGGTTCTGGAACCCGGTCAGCGAGGCAAGACCCCGGGGTCCGCTTCCCCTGACACGACAGGGACGCGTCCCGGAATCAGCTGCCCGGCAATTGTATTCAAGGATCTCAGGTTGGGAGGCACTGGAACAGGGTGCTTGTAGAGGTGCCAAGGTCCAAGCCCTAGGTCATGTCGAGGGTTACGCTGCGGCGACCCCTTCCCCCTTCGCGGAACACCCTCTCCGACACCATGCGCTTCCAGATCGCGCGGCCTTTGCGATCCGCCATGGTAGAAGGAATTCAGAAAGGGACGGTCCTGACCTCATACCGTCACTTGACGGCTGCTACCGACAGCCTGCAGGGCATTCTGGAGAGGAACAGGTGCGGGCGTGGCAGTGCAGGTGGGGGAGGGGGTGTTGGAGGGGAGACTCCCATGTACATTTTTCGGATCGGCAGAGGCTGTCTTTTCCAGTGCACATGACTATGTCCAAGGGGTATTCAAAGCTAATATGCACTGCGTCGCCAGGAAATGGTCTGAGGAGCAGAAGAAGGCTGAGCCAACCTTCTTCAGCAAGCTTGCCAACATCCAGACCCCACAATGGCTGTGGATTGGTTGCTCCGACAGCCGCGTGCCAGTGAGTTGCGGCGTGGTGGGGAAGAGCCTCGCAGCCCCACCGTCATATGCATGCAGCGAGGAATCAAATTGATGCAGCCGATGGGGCGGGGACATGTTTGAAGCCACCCTCGCCTGCCCAGTGGCTGCACCCCCGTGCCACCAACCGCGGCCCGCCGCTCGGGACCCCCACCACAACCCACCAGGCCAACCAGCTGATGGGCCTGGGTCCTGGCGAGGTTTTTGTGCAGCGCAATGTGGGCAACCTGGTCACCCACAAGGACATGAATGCCATGTCCTGTCTGGAGTACGCGGTGACGGCCCTGAAGGTCAAGCACATCATCGTGTGCGGGCACCACAACTGCGGCGCGGTCAAGGGCGCCCTCACTATGCCCAACCGCCAGCAGGGTACCAGATCGGGGACTGTTTGTTTAGGACCTCGGGGAACAGACCAGATCACCCCTGGGATTGTGGGGGCCCAACCAGAGGGGATGGGTCGCAGTTCATTGCCGCCATGGGCTGCCCTGGCCTCATCCACGCCACCAGGCAGCTCTGCTTCAGCACTACCACCATGGGTCTTGCCCCCTCCACGCTCACCGATGTCCTCCTGCGCCTCATCTGCCCAGGACTGGTCAATTTGTGGATCCAGGACATTCGCGACACCCGTGACCGGCACGCGCTCATCCTGAAACAGTTCAAGGGAGACGAGCAGGTGCCAGGGGGGGCGGGTGGACACAAAGGGGTGGGATCATGGAATTGCTTGTAGACATGCGCGGTGAGCTCTTAACTGGTGCGGGGCCCATCCTGCTCAGTTAACTCTCACTCAACATCATGCTGACACACATCCCAGGTCAACAAGCTGGCCGAGCTGAATGTTCTGCGACAGGTGAGTGGGAACGCCTGGTGGTCGTTCTGTGGCCCAGGCTTGGATGAAGAAGCCCAGTGGCTCGCAGACTTCGCTGCCGACCCATGCACCCTGCAAGCAGCCCACCCATGCTTCTTTCAGCCTACCCTGAGAAGCGGAGCCCTCCAACCTGCACAGGTGTTCAACATCTGCTCCAGTCCCATTGTCCAAGCGGCCTGGGAAGATGGGCAGCACCTATCAGTGCATGGAGTCATCTATGCGCTGAACGACGGCCTACTCCAGGTGAAGGGGGCGCCCGGGAGTATGGGCAAGAGGGCCAATGCCCGGGGTGGTGCAGGGCCCTCTGGAAAGTGGAGGCATGTGTGCACTGGAATGCGCACAGCATCCAAACCATGGCGTCCATCGACCATTCCAACTTCGGCCCGGGTGGCGTGATCTGGTCTGCGTCCTTTGCACTCAACTCCGCACTGATTTCCCTGACCAGGAGCTGGCTGAACCTATCACCTCGGTGGAAGACCTGGAGGAGTATTCACGCACCAAACTCGGCGATCTGCAAAGTCTGAGCTCAACCCTGCTGGAACACCTGAACTTCAAGCCGGAACAGGAAGCGTGCGTCCGGTGGGGGGTGGGGGGGCGGGGAGGTGCGCCATGCTCAGAAGCTTGTCAGGAGCAAGAGCCCGCATGGTATCGATGGCTTTTTCAGACCGGACCCATACCCCCTGCATTGATGAGTTGTCAGACCATGTACTTGCAGGGCTCTGCGGGAGAACCTTGAGAGGGCTTCAGGGGGCTTCACCGGGCAATAACGCCCCTCGGCAGCCGATGGATGATATTACATCTTGTCAGATGCGACCATCTTTGGCCGCAGTCATATCACACACCTCCTGTGTACTTTTGTGATCTACTGTGTCATCCCTTGCGCCTCATGCATGACGGTTTCGCTGAATGATGAGGGGTAGAGCTTACTAGGTGTGCAGATTGTATGCCTTGCGAGTCGTCATAACGGTAGCCATTCATGGCACAGCTTTGAGGAAGGAGGAAGGGTGTACACATCCAGTATGTCCACAAGGGAGGATGTGGTCACAGATCTTGAATGCCACACGCCGAGACAGCCTTCTCCCAGTTCTGGCCATCCACCTTTCTCACCACAAGCGTCTGGATGGAGCCAGGGTGGATGCAGGCTATCGTCACTGGACACAATGAGCGGGAGAACTGTATTCAGATGCGGACTGTGAAACGAGGCAGAGTTATAGGACATGCACAGCCAGAATCAAATCTGGTACGATTCTTATTTCCAGTCACTGTCATACCCAGGACCCACCTGCATAGTGGAAGGGGTTGCTGCGCGGCCGGTAGAAAGGGGTTACTCCACACCGCTTGCAGAACAGGTGCTTTGCTATGCCAGTGTTGAAGGTGTATTGCTGCAGCACATCCTTGCCTCTTGTGCATTCAAAGTCAGCCTCAGGGATGATGGCATGCACGTTTCTCTTCATGGCACAGATGGAGCCTAGGGTTGGGGAGGAGACTGGTTGGGTCTGGGATGTTCGTGATGATTCAGCAGAGCCCCTTCTCTCATCAGAGGAGCCCTCTACCTGGTCCATAAATTGGCTGCAGGGAACTTCAAATCTACAAGACACGCGAGTTACTTGTTGGCCAGTGTCCCTACCCAGGGGCTCACAATTGCAGTCCCAGCCAATGAGGTCTGCTGAACTCCGGAACTGAAACCTACATGGGAAGGAGGGCTGATGACAATTCCCGCGGTCCCTCCTCGCATAATCGGTATGCAGTTCGCCGAAACCACGGCGGACGCATGTGCTTCTACCTGACATCTCCACAGTGGCAGCTTCCCGTGTGGAGGACCGTCGGTTCCGCCATGGCGTTGAAAGGTGCCCTATGGTCACGACACCCAATCATGGACGCACTTCGCCAGGTACATTGTCGAGCTAAAAGAAGAAATTGCACTGAGCCTCGGTGTGCTATTTAAGGACTTCTGGATTCACAAGGGGATGCCTAGGCCAATACCTCAGGGCGTGTCCCACCTCCTTCCCACCCACCGTCTCGGAGAGCGAAGGCGCGCTCAGGGAACCGTACGACCCCGCACCAAAACCCACCTTGCGTCGCACATCCCTGGAAGGCTGTCCCACTCCCAGCATTGGATAGTATCATGGCATGATCGATTCCCATCTCACTTGAGGCGGAGCAGAGCTGCCGGAGATTTGGTTGGCCCGACAACTGAGTAGGGCACGGGGAAGTTGGGTCCCCGACACGGCACTAGCGTGTGTCGTTCACCGTGGAGCACGGCCCACTCCCCCTTGGAAGAATAACTTATCGGTTTCAGCTCGCCGACGAGCTCCCTGCCATGGACGGCCTGGGCGTGCTGGAGCGCGCCCTCGCACCCCCGGAGGTCTGGCTGGCCTCCCTCGGCAGCCAGTGGAGCTCCCTGCCCTCCTTTATACTCTTCTTCGGAGTCCTGTTTGCATTCGCGCTGGTCGCATGGAAATTTGGGGCCAGCCTGTCATGGGATCAAGCGGCCCTGCTTGGCTCCTGTACAATGAGTAGGTGAGTGAATGGCTGGACATGAGGGGCTGGGCGTGGGCTTGCCGTGGTGGGCCGCAGATGTGGTGATCTTTCCCTTCATAGTATCGTTCAGATGAGCAACGCTCATGGTGGCGCTCTGCCTGGTCCCCACCTATGCAGCGTGCACGCCGTCTGGTGCTGCGTCGCGGCCTGGCCAGAGCTTGCAAAGCTGCGGCATGTGCAGCTGGATGCGGTCAACACGCCATCCCAGGTAGAGAGGCGTGACTGGAGATGGAGTGGGGTCCTGATTGTGAGATTGTAGTTTTATTTGTATACCTTTAGTATGTCAAGGATGATCCCTGGCCGCAGGCTTGCCAAAGGACATGGCATTCACTGCTTGATGTCCCCACCGCCTTCCCTCTCCCCGCCTGTGCAGTCGCAGCTGGCGCAGTTCTCCCTTGCCTACATGGTGGCTGACGTGCTGTTCTACCTGGTCCCATTTACCCCCGGGGACTTTATGTTCCTCGTCCACCACTGTATCTCCGGCTTCTACGTGCTGGGGTGAGCGGTGGCGACGCATGGCGTGTTGTTGATTGACGCTGCCCTGTCAGAGGGGTGGCTGGCACTGCACAGCCTTCAGGTTGCCCCACTGCGCGCTGCATCTTCCCCACATAACCTGCGCTTGCACACCCCCATCAACACCCACAGTCTTGCTCACAATCACACAAACACCCCTCCCCATGCAATCAGGACTCTATGTACCGGGGTCGGGGCCGTTTCCTCCATGATCATGTTTTTCCTTGGAGAGGTGACGTCCCCGCTCCTCAATGCCTTCACATTCATGGGGACGCTGCGTCAGCGCTCCCGGACCTGCTTCAAGCTGTACGAGTACCTGTCCCCCTCCTTCACAGGTGTGTGCCAGCGCGTGGTTGAACTCAGTGGGCTTGTTCAAAAATGGGGCGTGCTGCTTGAACCTACTGCTGGGGTGGGAGTCGGCGCGTCGAGCGTCGCATCGTTTCCCCGCCGCGTCGATGGATGCCGTGTCCCGACCTCTTCCTCCCCCCCAAAAATAAATAAATACACGCAGCCGCCTTTGTCCTGATGAGGACCTTGCTCGGCGTCCCCTTGATATCCTGGTTCCTGTACACCCTAATTGCCCGGTCCCCCGCCATTCCGCTGAGTTGGCGCATCCCCATGGCGGCCTGCGTCCTGGTGGGCATCACCGGCAGCCAGGCCTGGTCTGCCAAGCTGCTGGCCGGACCGTGGGCCAGGCTGCGCGCCACATGGGAGCTGGGCACGGCCAAGATGGACTGATGCGCCGGGAGCCCTTTGCCCCCCCCCCCCCGCCAGGGCCACGCCGCCCAGCACTGACCTGAACACCACCCACTTGAATGTGCGGCAGCACAGTGCATCTCGCCACGCCTGCCCGCCAGCAATTTTGCTCCCGTGTTCTGGGGTAGAGGCAGCCCAAGCCTCGCTGCCGGCCGCAGACAAGCGTCACTCCCCTGTTATCATGATATTTGTGCTGTAATCGAGCCCCAGCCCAGGTATGTGCAGCGGCACGAGGAGGACCAGTGCATTCCTCCTGCCCAACCCTGCCCGGGCATGGGACTGCCCCAGGCCACGTGTGGCAGTCACAGCCATCAGACCGAGGGGGGTCACCGCCGTCCAACATGGTCAGCAGCGCTCAAACACACGATACAGCTGTTCCAGCCGCGTCAGCTCCTGCACGGTGCCGTCCCGCGCCCGCAGCTTGTCCGGCACGAGGCGAGCTCGCAGGAGGGGCAGGAGCTGGTGCTGCATCTGCCAGTCGTGCGACGCGAATGGCAAGCCCTGGGTGGGCAGGGTCTGCGTGGGGGCGGGGGTTCCTTCCTCCTCCAGCATGGTGTGTTGCCCAAACAGCGCGGCCAGCGCCTGTGGTGAGGAGCAAGGGAGCGCGGTGACAAGTAGGTTTAAAGCAGGGTTGCCTCTCGGCAACAGCTTATGCAGACCTGTGCCCAGGCGGCTCGCAGCCCAGGCCCGGCAGAAGGGACACAACAGTCCGCACACCCTGCATCCCTCAGGCCAGGGGCCTACCTCGGCAACCGCTCGGAAGCAGGGTCGCTCGTGGAACCAGTCCACAGTGCAAGCCAGGGCCAGGATGAAAGATGGGAGGCCAAGGGGACTGGGCATGCTCGTGTCCAGCAGAGCTGGAAGGCTGGCCAGGCACCCATCTGCAGGAGGATGTGCGGGTCGGATGTGTGCTCCAGTGGTTGTGAAGCACAGATCGCACAGTTCACATGGCCTTGGACCATGGAGCAGCCTTGTGTCATGGCGAGAACCTGTCCCCCTAACCCCCACCCTGACCCTGCCCAACCCTGGGCGCCCCACACCTGGGGTGATGTCAATGGCAAAGTGGTCGGCAAGCATATCTGCACGCTTAGTTATCAGCTGTAAACAGCATTCTGGTTCACGGCCTTCTAGAGGCTTCTGCAAGGTGGGTTCGGAAAAAGTAGGGATGAGAGCAGGATCCATAGGGCCTTGCAATGCATATAGCAAGTCGCACATGCCAATGCAGCAGCTTATGCTCCCCTGTGCAAGCTAACAATCGGTAGCAACGGGAGCTCAACCCAAACTCTCGCAACTCATCACTTGTGTTGGCCCAACCTCCACACTTGCACCTCACCTGGTCATCCTCGAGAGCTATTTGGAGAAGACTACTAAGACAGAGTGGCGGGTCCAAATGTATTCTATCAAACTCCCCGAACCCTATCAATACCTGCAGGGAAGGAGGACAATTCTGGACCAGGGGCGAGTGTGGTGTGTACACGCATGCCGTATGAGATTCAACTGTCATCAAGTGCAAGGCAGCACAATCCATGAGGTCAAAAAGCCCGCAACGTTGCAATCGCTGGCACACAGCTCTTCGCAACGTGTGGAGGCACACCACGAGTCCACATAATCAAGAGCACTGCCAGCAGCCCCAACCCAAGATCCCTGCGCCCCAGCATGCTTGCCTGCTGATAGGCGAGGTCTTGGAGCAGCACAGGCACATTGGCGGCGTACAGCCTGGTCCCATGCTGCAGCAGGACACAGGTGGGGTCGGCCATGCCAACGTAGGTGTAGTTCTTCAGGACCTCCACCAGACCTGCTGGGAGCGTTTGCTTGTGAGTCATGGTGCTGGGACGGAGCATGCGCAGCTCCCCCTCCAACTCCATTGCTATATCCATGTTTTGCTGCATCCAAAGCAAATCAAGAACACAAACCACAGGGAAATTCCCATTCCCCGCCGGCATCACCTGGGTGGGCGCTGGCCTGGACCTCCTGGACCATCTCCTGCACGCTGACCAGGCTCTCCCCCGCATCGCTGCGGCGCCCCGACCCCGTCCTCGTCACCGCACGGCGCTGCAGCTGGCGCCCCGGCGCGGTCGCCTGGCTGGGCATCGCGTCCGCTTCCTCCGGGGATGTCGGCCCAGGGGCCAGCAGGCCCCCTATCTCGAGCGCCGTAGGCATGAAGGCGTAGGGGCCCTCTGCCTCTGTAGCAGACTGCAGTGTGTGCGGTCCTGGCATGGTCCGGGGCCGCCTGACGGGGTAGACCCCGGGCCTGTGTGGAGAGGGGCACGGGCTGCCATTTGCGGCCGCCAGCGCCACTTGCCCATCCTCCTGGGTGTCGATCGGTCGGCCTTGCGATACCCCGCCGCTCCTTGCCTCTGGACAGGCAGCCACTTCGCCTGGTCTGCCGGTCGCTGGCGAGACGGATGGGCGAGGTCCGTCATTCCCGCCGTCAGCCTGAGTTTGCGTCTGTCCAAGGTACGCGTCCAGGGTCAGCGCCTTTGCGTCAGTCCTCACCAGGCGCTCAGGCCGGTAAGCATTGGGCTGGGACTGGCTGGGGCCTGCGACGTCTATGACCGGTGCACCTGGGAGCTGGGTCTGTGGCGGTAGCCGGGTGTGAAGAGAATGAGCTGAGCTCGCGGCTGGCACAGGGGTGCGAGCGCCATGACACAGCCAGCCAGTTGACACGTCCCATGCTCCCTCTCAGCACATCGCAGCCTGAGGACGCTCAGGAGGGGAGCCCAGCACTCTGCAGGGCAATGGCCCTACCACACCAAGCACACCTGCACAAAGGTGCGCGCGTGGTCGGACGCCAGCAGGGCCGCCTCGACCTCCTCCCGCACCGCGTCGATGAGATCCTCCTGATGCAGGAACGCTACCTGCGCATGGATGTGGGGACCCGTATTTTCGAGGTTTTCGTCGGCAGAGCCCGCAAATGTCCCGCGGGAGATGAGATTTCCCTGCCCGTCACCCACTCAGCAACGGAGCTTGATCTCGGCACCCAACACACACCTCCTTCTTGGTGGGGTGGACATTGACATCCACATGGTGGGAGGGCAGCGTGATGTCCTAGGCAGCGGGGGGGAACAACAGAGCGTCAGCAGGGCACGCACGGGCCATGGCACAGTGAACAAGGATAGGGAAGCAGTGAGAGCCCCACCACAAGCGACTCACCAGGAAGAGGAAGGGCTTGGTTGGCCGCTGCAGGAGCGCTGATATCGCTGCCTCCAAGGCCCGCTGAAGCGGAGAGCAGTCGACCGGGCGTCCGTTGATGAACAGGATAAAGATCGTCTTCTTCCCAGACCAGCCAGCGCTCGTGACGAGAGCCTGAGGATTGGAAAGGTTCCAGGTGCACTGCGCTCTCTATTCATTGAGCATTCTCGTCGCCGCCACCGCTGTGGGCAAGCAAGTGAGCAGGCCCGCCTTTAGTGGCTCACAGATTCTCACCCCAGCACTCGTCCCTTCACTTCACGCCCCATACTGCATCCCCAGCGTCCATACCACCAGCACCCCCTACCTCCACTTGACAGCTGAGGGCGTCGTCGTGGTCAAACCGCGAAAGGTCTCCCCGTGCAAAGGAGATGGGCACCACGTTCCTTGCCACCGCCGCCCCGTGCACGGTTCTATTGTGAGGGACAAGTATGAGTGTGGAAGTGAGATCATCTCCCTGCCCGCGGTGCGACACCAGAACAAAACCAGATAATTCTGTGACCACATGTCTGACACCACTTAAACACACATACGCATGCTGGGAGCCCCATCCAGGCCGCACACACCCTGAAGTCCCTCCTGGGCTGTTGCGTGTGGCGCTCACAGTACGACTCACCGTATATTTTGCAGCCGGGTTGCGCCCCTGAGTGTCACGAGGTCTGCCCTGCTCTCCCCCGATCGCTTGCAGACAAAAGCGATGCCTGGCTTGTACAGCGCATACCGTCCCACAATGTCCAGGATGGCCGCATGCTCCTCGCCAGCAGACTTGAGAGCCTGAGTTTGGGTGCGGAGCAAGGGCATTCAAGTGTCATCTCACTGCACCTATACAGCAGGTGCACTTGCCCGTTGATGGCTGTGTGCTTCGATGAGCCCCAGCAGTCCCGTCCTGGGCAGTCCATGCCGAACCGTTCCCATTCCAGCTCTACCCATGCTGCATGGCATAGAGCAGCGTTGTCGGCCCACCTTCTTCCGGAGCGGCACATTGTAGAACATGTCCTCCACAAGGATGGTCGTCCCCGGGTTGGAGGCACACGGCACCGGACCAGGGGGATCCATGACACCTGTCGCCGAATAAAACTCGGAGGGTTGCTGACACTGAAACAGGGAGCCAACAGGATCTTGTCCAATACCCAACAAGCTCCCCCAACACACACACCATCATGGTAGGTTGCACGCAGGGCGTGGGTAGCCATGGCTGGCTGAGTCGTGATGGTCACGTGGGACACAAAGCTGATGCTGGCCAGCGCCTCCCCTCGGAATCCAAGCGTCTAAGGGGAGGTGTGGCGGAGAGGGGAGGTATGAGAGGGTTGCAGCCTGGCTCACGCGATGGACGAAGGACTGCACCATCTGGCCAGCATTGCAAGAACTGCATGCTGAGAACCCACTCTCTCCCCATGCCTGAAGGGTCTGTAAATCCTCAAACTGGCGCAGCTTGGAGGTGGTGTGACGCTCGCAGAGGATAGGCATGTCCTCCTCCTGCGTGGGGACCATATGACCAAGGTGGTGGGGTCGGAAAAGCAGTATCTGAGAACGCTGCCAGTGAACGCAACTGTGGCAAGTCCCGCATGAGTAGGAAGGTGGGCATTGGAGTGAACCGCACAAGGATGTTGCGACGGCCCTGGAGGGTGGGTGCAAAAAGGGGCACTCACCCTGATGCCATGTCCATTGTCTTGGATCTGCAGGATCTTGGATCCACCGTCCTTGGATATGACCGTGATGGATGTGGCCCCAGCGTCCAAGGCGTTCTCCAGCAGCTCCTTGAGGGCGCTGGAGGGTTTCTGGATGATCTCGCCTGCCGCGATGCGATTCACCACCCCTGGATCCAGCCGTGTGATGACAGCTGGACCGGCAATCGCCATGGCGGACGGGTGCCCTCCTATTGCCGGGCCTTGGAGGACAGGTTCACAGCCATGTGGCGACGACGTGAGTGCAGCATACTGTCCTGGGCAAAATTTCAGCAAGGTAACCACAGGCACAAACGTGTGCGCTGGTATGTGGTCTGCATGGCAAGCACTTGAACTATTTGTCCCACCAGATCGGTTCCGGCCGTGCTGTGCGTGCAGTGCAGTTTTCCGGTGATATGAACGCGTCAAGATTCACCTGTCACTCCACGCTGCTCCTTCTAGCGACAGGTGGTCAGCACTACGACCACCAGTCGCAAAAGTCCTGTGCTAGATGCAATCTGCCCGAATCTGAGCCCCCGGCGGTATGAAAGTCGAGCCACTCCTCGACACTTACCACCAAGGTACAAGTGTGCTGCAGCGTTGAGGGATCGAGTTAAATGACAATCGTGTGGGATCAACGGTATTGTATGCACGCATATCTGTGTCGCTACCTCTCGAGCATGCTCGGCGGCCACAGTCTCTTTGCCAAGCACCGGCCTTGAAGGAAACCGCTAGGCCAGCCTCGATGAATGGCAATCGAAGAGCCCCAGAAGTACTTATTCCAGCAGAATTCACGGCGCTGAATGACGATTTGAAAGGACAAACGCAGCTGTCAGGAGTCGGAGTGAGTAGGGAAGTGGTCTTCCCCCAGATGTTTCACCGTCGTGAGCAGAGTTGTTCAGAGTCGTGCGATCACCACCTTGACCCCCTCATGAAAGCATCCTTCAATCTATTGAGTAATGCTTTTAAAAGGTGGCAGCAACCATGCAGGATCCTTTCGGTGAACGGCGCTGCACTATGTTCCCAATGTCAAACAATCATATGCTCGGCCTCCCTCATCAACAGGCAAGCGGAGCACCATCGCCTTCACAATGGCGCACACCCCAAAGGCCGGCTACCTTGACGCGCATGACCAACCATTGTCGCACCCACAGCTGGCCCGTGGTAGCTGCTGGGCGGAGTGCAGAGGTGACCAGGCATCATGTAGGCCACACTTTGTACATGACGCCCCTTCTAACACCACCGTCGGCTCATGCGAGGAGGTGCCTGCACCCGCCAGCCACCCCGACCCCGGCCACCGATGCTGCCGAGCGAGATGCCATACAGAGCGAGACTTGCATGTCGGCACTTCGCCGCAGGTGAGGCAAAGCAGTCGAGATGTTTCCCTGGGAAGGGTCTGGCTTGGCTCCGGCATTGCTCACCTGGTGTGCATGTGTGCTGTAGTCATCGGCTTTATATCCCAGGCTCTGTGTCAGTGGCACACCTGTTAAGGAGGTGCAAAATATGCTGGCATAAGCCGCCACAACCTCCCTCCCTTCCAGGTGCCTGCGGCTGGTGACAGAAAGGCAGGAGGCCCAAGCCCTTTCCTATGCGGAGGCCAGCAACGCACTGCAGCAGTCCCTGGAGATTGATGCACTGGGTGAGAGGCATTCAGAGGATCGATTAGCCACAGGCTGGTTGGTGCATGTCCTTCCAGTTCGTCCAGGGAAGAAAACTGCCGTACCTCCGCGCGCGCGTGTGCTCTCCTCGTCGCCAGCTGTCTACACTTGTACAGTCCTGCGTGTTCCACCTGCAAGTACAGTGCGGAGCAATCGCTTGCTCACGGCGCGTCTGGAAGCCTTGGAGGAGCAGATCATGGCGGTGGTGCGGGATGACTCCCTCCTGGACCTGGTGCAGAGCCTGGCCTCCGCCAAGGTCGAGCTTGCTGATGCCCAGTGGCGCTTACTGCAGCAGGAGGTGAGCGGTATGGCTGGCCTGGACGCTTGTCTCGCGATGGGTGGGAAGGAACGGTGGGGGGATGGAGATCTGACTGCGCATGCGAGTTCGCATCCGTACCCTGGACTTGTCTTCCCAACCCGAGAGACCATCGGCCAGTTGCCATGCCACAGGGCCAGCTGAAGCAAGCGCATGAAGCGCTGGTGCAGGCAGGCGCACGGAGCTGTCCACTGCCTTTCATCGTCGAGTCACGGGGGGCAGAGTCCACCATTCCCGCGCTGCACCAAAAGGCATGCCTTGGCACATGCCCCTCGGATTCAAGGGCCCACGCCCTGTCCATCTCGCTCTAGCGGACTCTCCAAGGGCTGCAATTGCGCCCCGCAGCATGATCTTCGGTGTGGGGCCTGCGCCAGAATCAGCCCGCCGTCCACATGTACCTCGGATGCGGGGCAGCTCATGTCACCTGTACCTCACAGCTCTGCTCATATTTTGCTGTTTACAGGCTCCTTGCATGCCTGCTGTAACATGTCACCCCTCACCCATCAGCAAAGCTGATTGAGGCGAGGGGTGGAAACGGCTCGGATTTGGCCACCACCATCACCTTGTTTTTGTGGCTGATGTAACCCCGCACATACCTGCAAGGTGGGTTTGAGTTGCGATGGTGCGGTGCAGATGTGCATCAGCAGGCAACGGCAGGAGGATGAGCTGGGGTACTCTCTACACTGTGCGCCAGGGCAAAGCATCCGCACCCACCCTGGTTCCCCACACGCCCTGCTCACTTGCGGTATATGAGGTTGGCGCACACACACTCCACCTCGTCCATGGTCATCTCCTCCTCCTGTGAGCCAGACTTGCTGGGTACTCAGGGATACAATCAACTCCCATTGCCTCCAAATCATGGCCCCACCCCTCCAGTGACTGCGGCAAGGAGCACAACATGCGCACCTGCTGCGGTGCGGCAGCTGTCTGACACCTCAGGGCCGCCAGGACCCAGTCCAAGGGGATCTGGGTTGCCTTTCCCGGCTCCGCTACAGCATGCACAGCATGCACCTGCTCGCTCGAGGGGTTGAGGGCCGTGATCATGGTCAGGGGCAATCATGAAAGCATGCATCTGCAGTGACAGGGTGGAAAGCACACCATCCGAACAAATCCATGTCAACCACCAAGGGTAGTCGCCGGCATACCTGCTTGAGCAGACGTCGCAGGACGGCCAGGCGCAACTTTTCCAGCAGCAGATATGTGCCCTGAGGAAAGCATGCCACGGGTGCGGCTGAGCGGCAGACAAGGCTCACATCTGTGGCTTCCCCTCCACACCCCAGTACACCGCACAAAGTAAAGTGACAGCACCTCCTATTTCTTGCTTCCCCCCAAACCCAGCTGCAGGACAACCACTGTATACACACCTCCTGGATGAAGGTGAACTGTTGCACATCCATGGTCGTGTCAAACAGGCGCATGTCCCCTGTCCGCATGGCCTGCATGAGCGGCTGGTACTGCTGCAACTGGTACTGCTGGACCAGGGCTGCGGAAGGGAACCTGCCCAGCAGCAGCTGCACCTGCAGAGCGGGGTGGAAAACAGGGAGCAGAGGACGGCTGTTGCAGTGCCAACAAAACGGAAAGGGGGTGCCCAGGGCACGCAGCAACTCCTAGGGTCGCCAAAAACATGAGCAAAATATGAAGCGGCTCTCAAATTCGACTGCAGAGCAGCACCTGGTTGGAACCCCACGCCAAGCACAAGAGCGTGCAATGCAAGACACATGCATGGGGAACAAGGACAGGGTGGACCCTCGTGCTCATCGTCTAGCCCTGCTGCACATGTCACCGGGGCGGCACAGCGCAGCCTCACCGGCACGAGATACTTCAGGATCTTGGCCTTGTTTCTGACCGCGCCTCGGTGGCAGTGCTGCAGTGCATACTCCAGGCTTTCCCGTGCCTCTTGCTGATGAGAGGGGAAGGTGAAGGAGGGCGGGCTAGCGTCCGGCAAGATGGACGTGTAAGGGATATGTCCGGGCCAACGGTTCTGGCTGCGGCAGGGGTCTCCATCGATTTCCCATGCCGATCCACTTCCCTGGCCCACTCACAAAGTTCTCGTCAAAAACAGCCAGGCGCCCGACGTAAAACTTATAGGTCACCCTCTGAGACACGGGGAAGAGCTCAAAGGGCGCAAACTGACGCGACACGACCTGCATGTGCGATTGGGTGGAGTCAGTGGGCACCGGGCGCAACACAGACACAGTGGCTGCACGAGGGAGCATCCAGGCTCAAAATGCCAGCCCACGCTGGCGCCGCAGGATGCATGGTACCATGCCGCATGCCTCCCCAGCTCCATCGCAAACCTAAGGATGTACAAGGACACCCGTTCCTCCACACCACCCACACACCGTGCGTGTCAGGTTCTTGCACAGTCGCAGCGTGTTCAGCTTGAAGTAGGTCTTGATCGAGACATTGACCACATCCAGCGCCGCCAGCCGCTTGCCCTGGTTCCCGGGGGCCTGCAGGGCCACGGCGAAGCACTTGCGTAGTTGGTCGCCGCAGTCCCCCAGTCGCGTGGCTGGCTTCCCCGCGGCTTCCAGCTCCTGGTCGGCGGCCTGGGCAACGCTGCACCGGGGCATGGGTGTGCGGGGAAGCAGACAGCTGGGTGACGTCAGGTGGGTTGGGACGGTATTACCACGGCAATCCAATCAAACCCCCTTCTTCACGATGTGTGGGTTGGGATGTGCAGCGGAGGCAGGAGGTGCAGCGTTCTTGGTGATCCTAGATCCTACAGGCACCGATTGGCTGACCATCCAGATGGTCCAAGACAACATCAAAACCCACCTTCTCAGGTTGTGCACCATGCTGTGCATAAGGGGCACCACCCAGTCCTCTGAATCCTCGCGAAACACCTGCAGGGTGGGGGTGAGTCCTGGAGTCCATCAGCCTAAGCGGTGTGCGCTCTCACGAACACATCCCGCCCCTCAACACTCCTCGCCTTGATGAAGGGCTGCAGGGCAGCCACCAGCTTATCATACGCCTCTCCCCGCTTCCCCTCCTGGAGAGCCACAATGCAAGCCCAGAAGAGCGCCAGGAACTCGGCCCAGCCTTCGGGGAGTCGGTTGGCTGCCGCGACGGGGTCCCAGCGTGGATTGGCATTCCTGGCAGCAAAGACGGCCTCCTGGGTGGTGCTGTTGTTCACCTGGAGCAGCAGCCTCAGGCGTGCACCTGCATGGCATCCAGACGTGTCCAGGATGGGGTGTCCAACATCCAGGAGCACAAGTATGTCGAATCCTTGACGCTGAAAGCCGAGTGGGCCCTCACACTCAGGCACCTGCGAGACTCACTATTTCGGCGGTTGATACAGTCGTTGATGGAGTGTACCAGACCTCCGATGGAGCTCATGGTTGTATCAGGCCCGGCCTATAAGGCACTGCGTTGTCGCGCAAGTGCGTTCGCTTTGTGTGCCGGCTGAGGGGGAAGTCGCACAGTCGTGCCAAGGAGGCCCACGATCACCTTGTGCTCAACGATGTCGTATTGCCGGGGTTTAAAGCCACGTGCATCATCAGATCGGAGGGGGGGGCGGATGATGGCTGCCTATGAGGAGCTGGGGCCCCTCTCTGTGCAGTGCCCATTACGACATACACTGGGCGCGGTCCGTCTCGCGGTTCAATTTCGAAAAGCAGCAAGCTGTTTCCGAGACCGATGCATGCAAGTGCGACCATGTTCCTGAGTTGATTATCTAAAGTAAAGCATCAAGACCATGTTACGAGCTGAACTTGCGGCTTATCTTGGGGTGCGGGGGGAATGCTCAGGGAAGTGGTGAGGCCTGCGACCAAAATCTGCATGTCCTTCAATACCCAGCGCATCCGCTCTCCTACAGGTCGTGGGCATCTCCGCAGGCATACTCCTGATCCAGGGCATCAAGTACTCTGCACAATTTGCGCAAGGAGGAACCTGGGATGGCCGTGCCCCGGGCTTGCGGCCCAGCAACTGGTGGCCAGGCCAGAGCATGGTAGGCTCCTGGTGAGGATGGAGTGACGAGCACTCGGGAGCGGCCGAGCACTTGGGAGCGGCAGCGTGACCGTTTCTAGGTGGTCAATCACCCTATGGGCATCGTGCTGGCCCTGCCCATGCTTGCCCTCTCGCATGGCGAGTCCGAGTGTGTCCTCCTGGGATGACATGTACACCTCCATCAGAAACCCCATCCCCTCCACCCATGCTCTGGCTGTCACCTCAACAGGACCTGTCGGACGATCAGTGGCGCACCTTCAGGTCCAGCCTGCTTCCCCTGGCGTGCGTCCTCCTGGCGCATGCCTGCCTGCGTGGCGTGCTGACTCGCTCAGCGCGATGGCAGGCGATCACGTCGCTCCTCCTGGGCCTCGCTTTTGCAGGCATGCAGGAGGGGCGATGCCCTCCTTTGGGGGAGGACCCCTGCTGCAGCCGCGCCTGCCGTGGGCACCTGGGCGTCGGAGGTTGATGCGGGCCGACCCTTCTTCACCACATGCCCCTGCCCGCGACCTGCAGGGTACCTTCACGGCGTGGCACTGACGTATGTGCTCGGGCTTGCTCTGGCGGGCTTCGGGGCGGCCCAGGGCCTCGCAGGGTGCAAGCATGGGTGAGACGGGTTCCAGATCCAGGGAGTCTGGGGATTCAAAGGGGGGGGAGGGCAGGTTTGCATGCTGTACGAGCAGGGCTACAGACCGTGCTGCTCCATGCACCAACCCTACCCCATGCCACTGCAGGGTCCTGGCGCTGTGGACCTCGCACATGGCGGCCCTGCTGGCGGTGCGCCTGACCGAGGGCTTCCGCGGGCTCGACTCCGGGGCCCACCGCGGCCCAGTTCGCTGGGAGATCTGCTACAACATGACCCTCCTGCGCATGCTCTCCTACTCACTGGACCTGCACTGGAGGAGGAGCAGGGCTGCAGTCCTGGCTGCTTCCGAGAAGGTACTGTGGGGATATCTCCAGGGATTGCCTTCATGTGCAAGTCACTGACATTTACAGAGCGACTACCACCCTTGAGGTCTGACCCAGTCCAGCCGGACAGCTCGATGACTGGAAGATTTGGTCAACCCTAGCTTGTCTCAAAGAGGGCAGAGTGCCTGTCCTGCAAACATCAGCACACCGCACAGGGCTCCACTCTCCTAACCTCCACCCCTTTGCCCACTCAGGCCGCTCCCGAGGTTTCCCCCCGGACAGCCAGGCAGCGCGCCGCAACCTCCCTGCCCAGCGCTAAAGACTACGGACTCTGGCCCTACCTGACATACCTTTTCTACCCGCCACTCTACCTAGCCGGCCCAATAATCACCTACCAAGACTTTGGCTGGCAGCGCAGGCGTACAGCGACAAGTGTGCCTCCGCTTCAGGTGGGCACAGGAAAGCGTAGAGCACCATCCAATATCTGTGGAGACTGAAATTTGGCCCCAAAGCACGCCATTCCGTGTTGAGGTCTACACATAGCCCAACTTCTCCACCTACAACCCTCCCAGGCGGCACTGTATGCGCTGCGTTTCGCCAGCGACCTGCTGTGTCTGGAGCTGCTGACACACCTGCTCTACTTCAACTCGCTGGCCAAGCATCGCGTCGGCGCCAGGCTGGGGCCTCATGGACTGACGCACGGCGCCTTCCCGGTGGCGCTGACGGGGTGGTGGGTCCTCACCTTCATGTGGCTGAAGTTTGACGTCATCTGGCGTTTCTTCAGGTGGGCCAGGGGATCGTTTTGTGGATGCCGGCGCTAGGAACAATCACGGTGCAAGCGAAATATGTAGTGGATCACAGGACGGAGGATGCTGGCCCCTCTATCCTGGCAAGGGCCCTGCAGGGCTGGTATGAGCGCGGCGTTCTGCACAGTCTGAACTCCACCACAGCGTTCTCTCTTCCCCATGGGGCTGTTGCTTGTACACCTTTGCTCAGCCACCCATGCTGGGATGCATCAGGTTGATGGCGCTGGTGGATGGCCTGGATCCACCCGAGAACATGCCGCAGTTCTTTGCCAACAACTTTGATGTGGAGGTCAGAGGGGTTGGCGGGGGAAAGTGAGGAGTATGCAGCACCTCCTGGCAGTCAACGTGACGGCACTTGCAAGCTCTCAAGAGTATGTGGTGACGACTGTTTGTGAGCGGACCCCCAATCATACTCCGTCCCCCTGGCCTGCAGGGTTTCTGGAAAGGATGGCATGCCTCCTTCAATCTCTGGCTTGTCAGGTACCTGTACATTCCCCTGGGAGGCGCACGGTCGCGGCTCCTGATCATCTGGCCGATCTTCATGTTTGTGGCCGTCTGGCACGATCTGGAGGTAGGGCGCTGGGAGGCGGGAATCCAGGAGCGGAAAAACTCTACACTGTTGAAGTGCAGCCCGTTGCCCCGCCTCCGACAGTGGCAATTGAACTCTCCACACTCGAACTCTCCTCACTCTACAGTGGCGGCTGCTGGCCTGGTCGTGGATGGTGTGCCTCGCATTCCTGCCAGAGCTGCTGCTCAAGGCCTGGGCTGCGATGCCCCGGCAACAGGGCCTGAAGGCACGCCCCGTGTGGCGCCATATCTGCGCAGCTGGCGGAGCAGTGAACATTGCGGGGCTCATGGCCGTCAACCTGACAGGGTTTGTGGTGGGGATGGATGGGCTAATCGCATTCATTAAAGAAGTGCTGGGGACCCCAATTGCAGTACCCTTGGGGCTGCTTACCTTCTTCTCCGCAACACAGCTCATGTTTGCCTGGAGGGGATGGTTTGCTTAGCGGATGTGCTGCCCCGGAACGTGACGGTAGCACGCGCCACCTTCCAATGTGCGGGGACTCGCGCTTTCGTGGCATGAGACATGAAATCCGCACCCGATCACGACTCCGATAGACATTAAATAATTCACAAGTGGAAGATTCTTTTCCTTGGGAGATTCAATCGCTCATCTCAAACCCGCGAGGGATTTTCTGAGGTCGCGAGCGGGCCTGCCGGGTGCCGCTCCTCCGTCAGCCATGGGAGCCACTCCACGCACCAGTTTGGAGCTCGCGCCGTCCACTTCATGTGCCCTAACCTCCGCGGGGGTGGCCGCGTCGGCTGCTAGGAGCGTTGCGGCCACAGATGGGGCACCCACCGAGGTTCCCACCGAGGCAGAGCTGCTGGACAAGGATGTGCCGACCAGCGCTTCCGTGGCGGAATTGGGCGGTGCTGGTCCTCTGGAACCTGAAAGAATCAGCTTCTTTAAAGGACTCATGGCCTTCATTGTAAGTGTTTTGTATGTGGCAGGCTTCCTGTGTTCCCCCCCCTGGGTCTGGGATGCTGTGACCACGGGACACCAAGCAGGGGAGTGAAGGACATGCACCCAGCCATTGCAGAAAGGAATGGGTTGCATGTGACATGTGCCTGCTTGGAATTTCTTCCACGGTGCGTTCCTCAGCACTTTCACGCTGGTCTTCCTTCCACCCTCCCGTTACCCGTGCAGGGCCCAGGTTTCCTTGTGTCGAGTGAGCCATTTTTCGCATTCAATTGTGTTGTCACTGGCTGGGAGGATGAATTAAATGGATGGATTCTCAGGGTGCAGGGTCAAGTGAATTTTCATCAGCAGACGTGAGAGTCGGACGGCATCCGTGTCCTCCACGAACCCTGAGGCTCACCGTGCGCTCCTCCTTCCACCTCCATCCATCGTCAGTGGCATACATTGACCCCGGCAACCTTGCCAGTGACATCAACCAGGGAGTGCAGGCAGGATACACCCTCATCTGGGTCACCCTCTGGTGCACGGTCCTGGTGAGTGTTGCCTGGCAGATGCGTGCATGGGAAGGGAGTGGGGAGGGCGGGGTGCGCTGCCATCTGCCCCCGTCACCGTCCCGTCAGGGCTGCGACATCCATTCATCCGCCACCTGTGTGTCCCTTCCTCGCTACATTCTGTCGGCTCAAGGCACACGTGCCCCTGGCCACCTTTACACACATGCAAACATCTCCACAGACATGCACTCACACAGCCTCCTCCTGGTCCCGATCGTACTCTTCCGCAGGGCTTTGTCATGCAGATGATGGCCGCCAAGCTTGGGGTGGCCACGGGGCGCCACCTGGCAGAGCACGCCCGCGAGAACTACCCCATCTTCCCGCGCATGGTGCTCTGGGTGCTGGTGGAGCTAGGCGTCATCGCCTGCGACATGATCGAGGTGATCGGAGGCGCGGTGGCGCTCAACACGCTGAGCAATGGCGCGGTGCCGCTGTGGGCGGGGGTGCTCATCACCGCATGCTCCGCCTTTGGCGTGCTGCTGCTAGAGCGTGCCGGCATGCGCGTGCTGGAGGCGGTGCTGGTGTCCCTCATCATGACCATGGGCGGCACCTTCTTCTATATGTTCTTTTCCACCGACGTGGACTACGTGGAGGCCCTCAAGGGTGGGTCTTCGGAAGGGGGGGGGGGGGGGAGGGCGCGCCCGACAAGGATGGGCTACCCTCTCGCATGTTGGGGACCAGCCTGCGAGAAATGCTGTGGGCGAGCGCAGGGCTGAAAGGTCCTTCATGTGGCTCATGCACCTTCATGACTTCCACCCCAACTTCCACCCCCCTCTCCTCCAACCCTACACCAGGCATGGTCATCCCAAGGCTGAATGGGCACACCATCCCCTATGCTGTGGGCGCCATTGGGGCCATCATCATGCCCCACAACCTCTACCTCCACTCTGGCCTCATGATGTCCAGGTGGGAGGTGGACTCTGCGGGGGTCAATGGAGACGATGGTGGGGACGGGAGCACACCGCGCCTGCTGAGATCAGCCATGATGCTGCTTCAGGGGTGGCGGCAAGTCCTGCCTACCCTGCAGTGCCATGCGCCTATTCAACCCTCCCACCCACCCACCTTCCTCAACCACTGCAGGTCTGACTACATCGCGGTGGTGTCGGTGCGCCGCGCGCTCCGCTTCGTCAAGGTGGAAAGCGCGATCGCACTCACTCTGTCCCTCATGATCAACATCTCTATCATCTCCGGTGAGGATTTGTTTTGGGGTTGGTGGGCTTGTAGTGTAGTGACTGAGTGTCGTGTGCATGGGTGCAGGCACCTGCTCGCTTGCAGGGCGGAGATGTGCGAGAGCATTTTCGCTCCTCATGTACCCATCGCCCCCCACCCTCCCCCTCCCCCGGTCAGTGTTCTCTGGCGCATTCTACAACTCCCTGGTCGCGCCCCAAGTCGGGCTGGGAAATGCCGGATTCGAGCTGGGCAAGATGTTTGGGACCGCGATCGTGAGTTGCAGGGATCCCTTGGCATTTTGGGGGGTGGCTACCCAATGACGCCTTCCAGCGTCGGCTATTGTGCAGGTCCACGTTACTTCACTTACCTCCCCGCCCAACCGCTCACCTCTCATTCCGTCTTTCTAGAGGATTATCTGGGCGGTGGGCCTGCTGGCGGCTGCCAATGCCTCCACGGTGACCTCCACCTACGCCGGCCAGATCGTCATGGACGGCTTCTGGAACTGGAAGGTGGGCGGGGGCCCAAAGAAGCAGCGCCCACCTGCTGGTAAGCCCATCCCACCAGCGATGACAATCATCCCCCTTCATTTGCGCAGATCTCCATCTGGTGGCGCACGCTGGCGGTGCGACTCATCACCCTGGGCCCGACCCTGCTGGTCGCGGTGTTCCTCCGGAACGGGGACGCCAGCTTTGACACGCTCACCGAGTGGCTGAACATCGTGCAGTCCCTGGTGCTCCCCTTTGTTGTCATTCCGGTGAGGGAGGGGGGAGGGGAGGACGAGAGTGCGGGGGTAGACCCCGATTCGAGGTCATGCTTCTCCGTCAGGACCCCTGCAGAGCTCGCGCCAGTCTCCTGCCTGACTCGGCAGTGCCGGTGTAGCCGGGATACCTGACTGATAAGGAGCTTCTCAGACCAAGAGTCTCAGCCTCCGTGTTGCCCCATGTGGTTGCACCTGCGCAGTTACTGCTGTTCACTTCCTCGGAGAGGATCATGGGGGAGCACGCCAGCCGACCCTGGTTCACCGGTGAGATGGGGTTGGGTCGCACCTTTCATGCTACTTTGGATCGTGCCTGCCATGCCGTGCAAGGCCTGTGAGATGGGAGGCATACATCTCAGGGCTGGCAGGATGCCAGGGTATGCTGCCGCACTTGAATCCTGAGGACGGTGATGCAAACCCCACTCCCACGCTGCCGCAGTCGTCATGAGCATCTTCACTGCCATCCTGATCGGCATGAATGGGTAAGAGTGGGGAAAGTAGGGCACTATGCCTGACCAAGGACTCACTTTGCGCTCTAGCTCCGGCTTGCACTTTCATGGGGGATTATCCCACCAAGCAAGCTATGCGCTGAAGTCCTGCCTCCAACCCTGCTGCGAGCGCAGCTACCTGGCGGTCACGTTTGGCCTGAGCGAGCTGCCCAGCGAGGTGACCGAGGGGACGGGGCACGCACGCGAGGGTTGTCACCCGTGTGACGCAATGCTCGTCGGCCCTGCCATGACCCCGCCCGCGCCGCTTTGCCCCCTGGTCTCCATGTATCTACATCCTTCCTCTCAAATCCACGCAGGACTGGGCCCGCTTCCTGTTTGCACTGATCTGCACCGTGTACCTGACCTTCATGGGCTACCTCATCGTCGGCGTGGAGAGGTGCGGGCATCGTGGGAGGGGGCGGGCGGGCGGCGCCGCCTGGCAGCAGGGCGAGGCGATGCCCAGGGTCACGTCAAAGCCTTGTGTGTTCCCCCGCTCCCGCAGGTCTGCGCGCTGGTGGGCCAAGTCGACAAGCTTCCTCAAGACGAGGGCGCGTCTCGTTTGTGCCCGGCCCGCAGACATGATGGAGGTGCACCTGTGAGCGCCACTCCTCCCTTTCTCCCACTGTCCCCAGCTGGCCAGCACGTCGTAGTAGGGTCCTAACCCCGTGCGCTGGGTATTACGTTCTTCTGGTAACTCCTTTATGGCACTTTTGCAACCTTGTTATTTGTCCTTGATCTGACTTCTTTCCTCCGCATGGGTGGCATGTAGAGGACTGTCTTCTTAATGTTTAGTAAGCGGGTGTGGCCACGGAGCGCAGGATCTGACCAGGCAGTGAGGGTGCCCGTTCCCTGTGCCGGAGGACAGCCAGGATGGGGTACCAGGCACCGTGCAGGAGATTGCACCATGAGGAGAGACTGTGTTGATGACATGGCTTTGCTTCTGCTTGCGCGCAGATCAGAGGATATGTGTGGGTGCAGGATCGTGGTCGCCCAACCTCTGTTTCCCGCTCAATCACGCAGGCCAAGTGTCACCTGCAGTCCCCGTCTCAGTCCTGCTGGCCGCTACTTTGGAATTCAGCAATGGATCGGCAGAGGTTGTCGGCATTACGTTGCATCGGAAGTCTCGAGGAGGGAAGCTTCCCTCTCAACTGTGGTCATCATCCCCAGGCCAGCATTGTGTGCGGCCGCACTTGGGGACACACCCTCAACTTACGTGCAAGCCGCCATATGACCTTGTCAATAAAATCAAAGGCTCAATGCGGGCCTGAGTAGAAGAACATCATCCCTGCCGGCCTTGAAAGTGCCCCAGGTTCTGTGTCAAATAACCTACGAGAAATACGAGGAGGAGCATGCTTCATTTTCCCATGCGCGAAAGTTGTCGGGTTAGCTCCCGGGGATTCGCACTGGGGATTCAGCTAGAGCAGGTAAGGGGTATGACTGCAACGCGAATCGCTCACCCCGAGCTTTCTCCCCCCGTTTTCAAGCAAGAAAATAGCAATGGCGAATACATGTTCAGAACAGTGTAATCCTTGCCGAGCTAGTTGGCTGTAGCTTCGACACGAACAACTCTTTAATCCCTAAACCCCTATACCCTACAGCGAGCAGGGGATTCACCGGCGTACGCCTACCCGAAGGTGGCGCACTCGCTCGACTGGTTGAGCAAGTGAACCGGAGGGTGAGGCACATCAACCAGCAGGCAGACTCCTCTGAAGCACTCATTTTGACTTTCTGACGCGGTAAAGACCGAGCTTGCGGTCTTCCCGATGAGCGACATGCCGCCGTTTGAGCCAGCGTCGTTGCCTGCCCCTGCTGAGCCCGGGATTGCAACCGGAGCCGAGAAGGAGGCCCTCGAACCCACAGGTTCCCTGCGCATGGCGCGCCTGCGTGAAGCCATCGATGGTCCTACCATAAAGCCACTTTTTAGAGAGAGTTTGCGAGGGGACCCGCCGCCGGGGCTGTCCGAAAAGTTCAGGGTACAGTCCTTCTGGCGAGGCTTACTCTCCTACACGGTGAGTCGCAGCACCTGCTGGGTACTCCCTCGTGCATCTTGAGGGGGCATTGCAGGATCCCTGCAGCGCCTCGGGCGCCGTCGTCGGTCCATGACCCTTCACCTCTGCAATCATTCATTGTCCGGTCCGCGCGTCACCGCGAACGTCCCCAGCCAGACACCTGGCATCATGCCCCCCACGCCCTCACCCTCCCCCCCATCCCCCTTGCTGCATCACAGGGCCCCGGATTCCTAGTCGCCAGTACGTCTGGGTACCAAAGGCAGGATGCAGTATGACTTTCAGGCCTACCCTTCCCCCAGACCCTGCCCTGTCCCAATGTTGACCACCCCTTCCCCATCTGACACTCCCCAGTGGCGTACATGGACCCCGGCAACCTTGCCAGTGACATAAACCAGGGTGCCGTGGTCGGCTACTCCATCACCTGGGTCACCGTGTGGTCCACTGTGTTGGTGCGTGCTGCTGTTTGGTGGACCCTGAGGGAAAGGCCTGGTTGCCCTTGTTGGGGGAGCCTCGCAGGGTCCCGAGCCGCTGTCGCGCCAGGCAAGCCTGGCCAGGGTGGGTCGCGAAGTGGCGGCCCCGAAGGGCCGCGAACTCGACCGCGGAGGCAACACACCCTGCTTCACGCCCTTCCCCCGCTCCCCACCACCAACCCCACAGGGCTTCATCATGCAGATGGTCGCCGCCCGGCTGGGCATGACCACCCGCCAGGACCTGGCCCAGCACGTCCGGGCCGAGTACAACAGCACTACCCGCACCCTACTCTGGATATTTGTGGAGGTGGGCATCCTCACCTGCGACATGGTGGAGGTGATCGGCGGGGCCTGCGCCCTCAGCGCCCTCAGCGGCGGTGCCATCCCCATGTGGGCGGGGGTGCTCATCACGGGGGCCACCGCCTTCATGTGCTTGGCCCTGGAGAGCGTGGGCATGCGCTACCTGGAGTTCTTGCTCATGCTCTTCATTGCCTGCATGAGCGGCACCTTCCTCTACCTCTTTGTCGACACCCACGTCGACTACATCGCCACGCTCAAGGGTGAGTCGGCCGCCGGGCGGCAGTGTTGGGGTTGACTGTTGTGTAGGAGGGGGGGGCTGGGTGGCCTGGAAGCCTGGCTCCCGCACCCGGGGACCAGCGAGATGTGAGCACCTACGTGCCCGCCACCCCAAACACCAACCTTCCCCCCTTGTTCCCTTGCCAGGTATTGCGATCCCGCTGGTCCCTGATGGCACCATCCAATATATTGCGGGCACGGTGGGGGCAACCATCATGCCGCACAACCTCTACCTCCACTCCGCCCTCATGATTGCACGGTGAGCAAGGCACGCCAGCAGGAATATGGTTGCCAGACCACGCAGGGTGTACTGCGCGCATGTTTTGCTGGGCAGCCAAGGGACTCAGTATGGGGTGCAAGGGACCTCCCGCCAGGTTTCCCCAACCCCGACCCCTGCACTGACCTTTGCCCAGGTCCAAGGAGTCGAAGGTCACACACGAGCGCGCCCTCACATACGTGAAGATAGAGACAGGCATCGGCCTCTTCATCTCCGTGCTCATCAACATCTTTGTCATCGCCGGTGAGTCTCCCTTGGTGGCGGGGCGCTGCACTTGGAAGACGCGGGAATACCCACTGAGGAATTCTTCCCAGTGCGCCCCGGCTCTCATATACCGAACAGCTGGTCGGGGTCCGCGGTACATTTCACCTCTAGCCATCACTGGCCTAAGTGCCTCCTTCTCCGCCCATGAACCCCTGACCCTTCTGCTCCTGCAGTGTTTGCCAGCGCCTTCTACACCTCCACCGGGGCAGCCAATGTCGGGATTGGAAATGCGGGCGCGCTGCTGGGAGCCAGTTTCGGCGCCGGAGTTGTACGTATCATGCAGCCTAGCTGTCCTGCTGCGTGGAGGGGTGCCTGGCGGGCCGGAGTGAGGGACATTTTGCCACCAGCTCTGGTGCCCATGATATGTGCCGGCGGGATCCTGCAATCCCCTGCTCCTGCGTCACATACCCTTCACAACTCAATGCAACACACCCTTGGCCCCTGCCCCTCAGCGCATCATCTGGGGAGTGGGCCTGCTGGCGGCTGCCAATGCATCCACGGTGACCTCCACCTACGCCGGACAGGTGGTCATGGACGGCTTCATGGGGTGGAAGGTAGGCGTGTGGGAGGAGGGCAGGGTGGAGGTTCCATCGAGGGTCCACGTCGTGCCGACCTCTCCGGCCAGCAGCGCCTGGCGGCCGTCCCCGGCGCCGTATTGCTTGCCAGAGTGCTTCACATGACGTGGCATTCCTTGGCCCCTCCCCGCCCCACCCCCCCCTCCTGCTCTCCCCTCCCAACCTTCCAGGTGAATAAGTGGTACCGTGTGGCCGGGACACGCCTGCTGACCCTGGGACCCACTCTCTGCATCGCGACCCTCCTCAGAGGGGCAGACCAGTCCCTCACCTCGCTGACCAACTGGTTGAACATTGCACAGAGCCTGGTGCTCCCCTTTGTGGTAATTCCGGTGAGAGGCCCCTGCCTGCAGGGCATGAAGGCCTGCCAGGCCGTGCGGTGGGACTCCAAGCCTGGGTCGTGTCGGTCACGCCGCTCTGCTCCATTGCCTGGTCCCAATCACCGCCCCCCCGCGCCGTGGCCTTTGACCCCAGACGATCGTCATCTGCTCCAAGTCCCGAGTGATGGGGCCGGATGCACTGTCCGGCTGGTTCTTTATCTTTATGATCCTCTTCACGCTGGTCCTGGTGGCGATGAACGGGTACCTGGCCGTGGACTTCATTCTGGCCGTCTTCCCAGACCAGGCAGGCCTTTTCTCGGGAGGGAAGAGGGGGAAAGAGGTGGATGCGCGGGAGCTGGGGGCTCTGGAAGTACACGGGCGTTTGTGCGCCCAACACCCCCTCACCCACTGCCAACCTGGGCATTGACGCCCGCCCACCACCTGCACGCTCTCTCCCTGGCCCACAGCCATGGGGAAAGGCCGTCTTTTCCATTATCGTCATCCCATACGGTGTCTTCATGATTGTCCTCGCCCTTGGGCAAGAGAGGTACGCAGACACGTTTGGGAAGGTTGCTGCCTCGGTGAATGCAGGTGCACGCCACACGAAAGAGGCCGCTCAGCAGGCTCCCGTCCAAACCCTGGAACCTCGTCCTGCCACATGTACCTTGCAGAATGGCTGCGTGGGCAGGGGCGGTGAGCACCAGTGTCAAGCACATGTTTGCTGCAGCACAGGCTCCCATTCCCAAGCCGACCACAATGGAGGAGGCGGACAAGGACAGCGATGCCATCAAAGATGAGCCGTCTCCTGCCAGTGAGCTTCCTAAATGACTCACTGCAATTCATCTGTCCCACTGTCGTGGTCCGTGACGCATCGTGGATGCACAGGTGCATATTTATTCCAAGTACTGACATGTTGCTTGCCACCCCCCAAACCCATGCAATGCTGCTGAAGATCCACCCACAGGCAAATGCTTGCCCTCTCTCTCACTCAATCCATTGAAGTGAAGTCTTGTAAAGTGTCTTTGTCTTCCCTGGGCCTGCAACTCCTGTGGCACTCTAGGAGGATGGTGTGACACCGGAAGGCCTACGGCTACAGCCCTTCACGTGCGGCTTACGCCCCGACAGTCTCGGGAGGACCGGGCCGCTCCAAACAGGAACAGTAGCTCGCACTCACAGCAAGCGAGTGCACCGGTGCTGTTTTCACACGCAAACAAATCAAGTCACCAAAGCTGCAGACACGAGGCGATGGCCAACCAGGACGACCTCTCCGCCCTTCTGGACGGTGCGCGTGGGGTGCAGGCTGCATTTTTGCAATCATACAATGCTGCAGCAATGCTAATATTCACTCGAATCGCTCTACAGATGCGCTCGGGGACTTTTCCACTGTGTCCACCTCGGTTGTAGAAAGGTGCGTGAGCATGGGGAGCTCGGTTGGCGGGGTGCACAGCTCGAGCATGCTCGCGCTCGGCCCAGCCACCTCTCCCTCAGCTTACCCACATCGCACCCATGAACACAGGGGAGAGGGACTGGAGACAGGAGTGGCAGGAACCTCCAATGCTGAGCCTGCCGCTGGGCGCACCTCAGCAAGTGCAGAATCCTCTGGCCTCAAATTTGACCCCCTTGGGCAAAGAGGGCGAGCATCGAAGGCGAGCGCCACCAAGCCAGCAGACCCAGCTCCACGCAACGAGGTGGACCCGAGACAGGACGTCGGGCTTGGAGGACTGGATGGTGAAGAGCTTGCCAAGGGCTTGCAGAAGATGCTGGCTGAGTTGGCAGGTAGGTAGGCGGTGTGGATCCCTCGGAAGTACATGTTCTGTGCGTTGCCTCTTCGGATGATTGGCCTGTCTAGAATACAGTGCAGAGACTCCCTGTAGCCCCTTCACAACCTCGCCATGGCATCCCGGCCCGACCAGTCGTTGATCTCCTGGCGCAGGCCCGGAGGGTGTCGCCCCGGGCACCAGGCAGGCCGGGCCCCAGGGACTTACAGCCGAGCCGCAGAACAAGGACCTGGCGGCGACACTGAAAGCCCTCGCAGATCAAGCCCCGGCGTTTGAGAGGGAGGGAGGAAGCCAAGGTGATCACAAGTGTGTGGCTGGGGTAGTGGACTGAGCCGCCAAGCAGTGGGGTTGGTGCTGATGGATTTACGACGCCTGGCCACCTGCACAGGCAATTCTGCTGCAGTGTCCTCTAGAGTTGAACCGCCTTCGGCACCGGGGGACGCTTTGTTCTCTTCCATGCGAGAGCGCCCATGCTGGCCAGCCCCGTTCACCCCTGCCGAACGCAGGGCCGAGTCGGCCCTGGCGCTGTTTGCATGGCCACCTGCGCGGCTCCTCTTCGCCGAGTGACAGTCCCGCCAGGCTGCTTTCTCCCTACACACTCACGCAGAGGACGCCCTGGCTCAGCTGGCTGCCCAGCTGGGGGGTGCGGGGCTGGGCGAGGCGGGCGAGGACGCGGCCGATGGCCCCGAAATGGGCTCCTTTGTGGACTCCATCATGAACCAGCTGCTGAGCAAGGATGTGCTGTACGAGCCGCTGGTGGAGATCGGGGCAAAGTACCCCGACTGGCTGGCGGCGCACAGGGACGAGCTGCCGGCGGAGGAGCTGGAGCGGTACGGGAGGCAGTACGAGCACATCCAGCGCCTGCTGAAGCAGTACGAGACGGATCCAGAGGACTTTGGGGCGCTGCTCGACCTCCTCCAGCAGGCACGCAAAAAGTTGGTACCTGTGAAGGGAGGGAAAGGATGAGATAAGGGGCAGGGGGGGATGGGGCCTTTGTGCTGTGGCCAGGATGGGGGCAATGGAGGCAACAGGATGAGGAATCCGGGCGAATGAAGGTGCCACGGTATGTCGCTTCGGGGGGGGTTGCCACTGAGTGGCCGAGCAGCAAGGGGGTGCCTGGACCTGAGATCGGGGACGCAGCCCATCAGTCCCCTTCCCTCTCCGCACTCCCGAGTCGGGCCACTGTGACAGCATCCCATGCACACCCCTATTCCTCATCCCATGATGCCCAGATGCAAGCCTGTGGCCAGCCTCCCAAGGAGATCGTGGACGAGCTGGCGCCGGGAGGGGAAGGGTTGGGCGCCGAAGGGTTCCCTCTCTTTGGAGGGGGGGCAGAAGGGAGCCCGCAAGGTCCTGGAGACTGCTGCGTGCAATGACAGTGCTGTCCATGGCGATGTAAGACCTAGGGATGGATGGTCTGGTGCCGAGGCAATAGGCAGCTGGGTTGAGGCAACATGCAGCTGTCATGACCCTCGCTGGGTCACTGGCCCTAAGTTGATGATGTCAAGTATGTTGGCAGCACTGGCAGGACAGCGAATGTTGTGGGGGTCCCCCTTGACCGGGCTGTTGCCCCACTTTCCACCTGTTCCCGCTCTGCCCCGAGTCCACGCCTCCTTGCGACGCCTATGAAACCCAACCATCACACTGCATTCGGGGTCTCGTCTGTAACATTCCTACTTTAGGTCATATACAGCGGTCCACCGTTGTGGGGGCCAGCCCGCCCCCACAACAACCCATGAGCAAGGGGAGAGCCTCCATGCGAGTGAGTGGTGGAGACGATTTGCCATTTGAGCTGTTGATTTAAGAAATCCTCCAGAGATTGTCTTGACCCCCCAAGAGGAAGAGGGCATGCTTCTGAGAGTAGGACATGCAGCCATCCTCAGGCAACGTTGGGATCTGCAGTTCTTTGTCGTAGCCGGTCATACCGCTGCATCTCCTCTGGGAAAGCAGTCTTGAAACGTGCATGCACGGCGGTCCTTAGATCACTGCAGCCAGGCGGGCATGGGTGCTTGGCATACATTTGCGCTCCCGCAATGATTAGCTCCGAGTATATGGCACAGAAGAGCTCCGGCTGCAAATCCAGGCAAGTCAACTCCCCCCCCACCTCCTCACCGTACGGCTTCCACCTTTCCCTTGCAGGCCTGGTTGGCAGCCAAACTTGAGCGAAACACAGCGCTGGTAAATGCGTCCGGATTGTCCCCCTCATCGATTCGCCTGCCGTGTTGAGAATGAGACAGGACAGCTGAGTTGTTGTCTCTCCTACAAGGGCCGCGGAACTCCAGGCAGCAGCAAGGTACAAGGAATTCAAAGACACTGCCTCACAGCTGTCCAATGTACCTCAGCATCTCCACTGCGACTTCGATGGGGGTCCCATCCTGGGCCAGTAGCCCGTCCTTCTGAGCGACCAGCTGCTTGAGGCACAAGGAGTATTCCTCCCTGCATCCAGGCATGGCGCTCGAAAAGTGTAAGAGGCACGCGGCTACTTGCACAGCCCCCCAAAGCGAGGGCCAGGCAGAGAGGCCGATGCCTTACAGTTTGCTGGGGAGCAGGCCCGGCTCTCCTTGGTAGTCTTGGATGATGGCGTTGAGCTCCGCGATCTGGATCAGCAGGGAGGCACAACCCCCGGTCTCAAACATTTGGGATGCTGTGGCTCCCCAACAGTGTCAATGTGCCGCACCTTGAGGAGTGTGGCGTCGATGGTCGCCTTCACCTCCCGAGCCATCCCGTGCTGGTGTTGGTCACGGCACCGGCGTCCGCATCCTTTGGGTCAGCATCTCAGGCTCCCATCGTTTGCATCCAGTTCTCGAGTATCTTTGCTTTGACAGCCTGGTGTGGGGTCGAGCCCCGCAACATGCGATACTGTCGCGTCCACGACGAAAGGGCGCTCGATCCCGCTGGGACCCCTGCCCCGAGAGCGCTCCTCCACCCGAGGTACCAGCCGTCAACCGCTCCCGAGGCTCCCCACACTCCCCCTCCCTCCCATGAACACGCTCGTTCAGGGTGCTCGCATAGCTTCCCGTGCCGCTGGGATGCCCCCTGGGTCCCCTCCATTCACGATGTTACATGGCGGTCACCAGCGATCACGGTGGCACGTCACCCCAGGGGGCTGCGCCCCGCCGGGGCCTCAGAGCGGAGCGGGGAGCAGGCCCTCCGGCCCCAGCGGCGTGTCCAACAGCAGGTGGGTGTCGGCCGCCAGCGCAGCCACGCTCCCGTCCCTGCGCGGCGTGCCGCCCAGCCCAAACTCAAAGTCCGGAGGGAGGCCCATCGCCACGCCGGGCGGGGGCGAGGGCGAGGGCCCCAGCAGGCCCGCCCCCAACATCCCCGCCACGGGTGTGTCCAGCGCCGCCAGCAGGCCCGCCGCGCATGCCCGGTCCGCGCCGGGCGCGGCCGCCGCCGGCGCCGCCTGGGGCCCAGCCAGCCCATCCAGGAGACGCTGCTGGAGCGCGGCCTGCTGCGCGCGCTGCGCCGCCATCACGGCCGCGTAGCTAGCCTGGTGGGCCTGTTGCAGGGCAAAGAACTGCGGGGCGGGCGTGCCCTGGGGCCACAGCATGGGCACCAGACCCATCTGAGCGGAGGGTGAGGAGGGGTGAGGAGGGAGAGGTGTTGGTGCGGGGACACAGCGGGGTAGGGAGGGGGGGAGGGGGGGAGTGGGGGGAGAGGGCCAGGCCTGTCCAAGGGGAGCCTGACATGCAGACTGCCAGCAGCAACTGGAACCCACAGTGAAGTGAATGCGCAGCGCTTGAGCCCATGCCTCTGCTGGCCAGGCCTTCGGAGGCATGGACCCCCAGATTCCCAGCCACTCATGCAGCCAGAGCCGCATGCCCAGGAGCCTTGTCTGACAAATAAAGCTGGCCTCCTCTCCCCACCTCCACCACTCCCCCTCGTGAAAACTCACTTGTCCCAGAGCCCCAGGCCCCCTGGAAGAGTCGCCGGTGAGCATGTGCATGGGCATCATCACCATGTGCTGCTGCTGCTGCTGCCCGGGCGCGGCGCCGGCCGCCGCAGCCGCCGGCGCTGCGCCCGTCGATCCGGGGCGCGCCGCCTGGCCCAGCACCTCATCCACGCCGCTGCCGCTGTCCAGCGTGGCGCCGGACAAGCCGGGCTCGGTCTCGCCGCCGGCGCCCTGCCGCGCCTGGCCCGATGTGCGGCCCCGCTTCTGGCTCCCCGCGGCGGCTCGGAGCGGGTTGTCCACGCAGTTCTTGCACCCCTCGCACTTGCAATGCTCGCCACAGGCGATGCCCGCCTGGAAGCACTCGCAGTACTTCTTGATGCAGCCGGACTTCTTGCAGTTGCAGCCGCGGCGGTGCTGCACGCCCGACTCCACGTCCACCGCCGCGATCTTGGGAGTGAAAGGGATTGGGTTTGTGGCATTGGAAAGCGAGGAATGGACCATGAAGCTGTGGCCACACCGCGCCTCACCCCAGCACTTGGAACCATGCCCGAGATCGAGGGGAAAGGGTGGGGTCCATCACCCGCGCGAACCCCCCCC
>NW_011934215.1:52290-105008 GCF_000733215.1 Auxenochlorella protothecoides
CCCCGTTAACCAAGCATGGCTGCGAGGGTCTGCCTTCACCCGAGCAGGTGCACATCTCCACGCCCACCTTTTGATCAAAGGCGTTCGGGTTCCGGATCAGGATGGCCTCGCGCTGCTGCTGCACAGCACCCCTGCGCCGGAGAAAGAGGGTAGACTTTGGTAAAGTAGGGCCGAAAGCAGGCAGCCGAACTTGCAGTCCCCAGCGCGACATGTTCGAACACACTCGTTGCAACGATCCCCGCGCGCGCCAGAGGGGGTACCGAGAAGGGAGCACACGACAGCCCGTGCCAAAGAGCTTCCTGGGTGGGTGGCACCTCCCCAAGTGCCTGTTCACAGCACCCACCGATTGTCTTCCCGGTTGGCGCAGCTGACGCAGGTGCAGGCGGGTCCGCAGAAGCCGTTGCCCGCGAAGCAGTCGCAGTAGAGCTTGAGGCACTTGGACTTTTTGCAGTTGCACTTCCGCGCGCTGCAAGGCAGGACGTGTGGGAAAGCAGGGCTCATGTGGAAGAGGGGTGCACGTGCATCTGGATACGGCAAGGCGGGCCGCTGAAAACCGCGCCGAGGGCGTCAGAAGACCACGGCCCAGCACCAACAACCTACCCTGTTGGGAAGGGGAAGAGCGAGGACAGCGCCTCGCCCATACCCTCCGAGGCTCCGTCCGCGGTGCCGTCTGGCGAGCATCGGTCCCCTTGGGACCGGCCTGCTGCGGGGTGTAGATGGGCGGAGGGTGCATCAGGCACGCGGCACGCTGCGCCGACCTAGGCCTGCGACTGTGCCACCCTTCCCCCTCGGCGAATGCACAGGCGAGAGGCCCTGGGAACACATCCTCGCGGAGGGCTTGGCGTCGAGGTGGGCCTCGTGGGCGTGTGGGATCCATCCCCTCTCATCAAACCACCCCCACTCCCTCCCAGCCCCTCACACCTGATGCAGCCTGCACGCGCCGGGGGGCGGCGGCGATGCCGGCCGCCCGCGCCGCCGCCCGCGACACGGCCGACACGCCGGCCGCGGCCGCGCGCTGTGCCCTGCCCGCCGAGCGCAGGCAGGGCAGGGGCGCGGAGGCGCCCAGGGGCATGCCCTCGCCCTCGTCGCCGCGGCGACGGCCGGCGCCCGCCCCCCGCGCGCCCCCCATGGCCTCCAGGATGGCGGCCTGGGAGGCGGCGCGAACCGCGGGGCTGTCCAGCAACCGGCTCTGGCGCTCGGTGGGCGGCGCGGGGGCGGAGAGGTGGCGCGAGAGGCTGGCCACGGCCGCGGCCTCCGCGCCGCTGCCCTCCCGCCGCAGCTGCGTGATGGGCAGCAGGGCCGGGCCGGCGGTGCCGCGCCCTCCACGCGCCAGCGACACGCAGGCCGGCGACTGCGGCAGCGCCATGTGCACCAGCGCCGCGGCCTCCTCGCGCTCATCCTCGTCGCTGGAGGCGGCACGCGGCGGGGGGAAGGCGGGCGCCGCGCGGCGCGGCGTGAAGGCCGGCGTCGCCTCGGGGCCAGGGCCCGCGCCCTCCACGTCGCTGGCCGACCGCGACCCCGGCTCCGGGCCGGGCATCAGCCGCTCGAGGCCGGGGGAGATGGGCCGCGCGGGCGGCGCGGCCGCCGGGTGCCGCGGCGTGCGGTGCCCGTCCCCCTCCTCGTCCTCCCCCCCCCCGCCCTCCCGCTTGACGCTGGCCTGGCTGGGCAGCGAGGCGTCCTGGCGGGCGGGGGACGGTGGGCCGCCGGGCGCGGCGCGGAGGCCGCCCTCGCGCGGCTCGTGCGATCCGGGGGCGGCTGCCGCGCCATTGCCCCCCGGCCGCTGCATGCCGGCAAAGGAGAGCTCGCGCCGCGCGGCCGGCGGGGTGGCTCCGAAGAGCGTGGGCGCGCCGGTGCTGGCGGTGCTCTCGCGGCGCAGGGGGGACGCGCGCGACGCGTTGTCGAAGAGCGCCGCGAAGAAGGAGCGGCGCGGGGGCGGGCTGGCCAGCCGCGGGCCTGCGGGGGCCGAGCTGTCGCCGTGGCGGGAGGCCAGCGGGGGCGCCGGGCGGCGGCTCGGGGAGGTGCGCTGGCGGTGCGGGCCTGGGGAGGCATGCTTGCTCGGAGACTCGAGGAACAACTGGGGTCGGGGGGACTGCGCGGGGGGGTTTTGGGGGGGCGAGCTCTTGGAGATGTCGCGCAAGGGGGCCGTGGGGGTGGCATAGCGGGTGCCTGTGAACGAGCAGGCAAGCCCAGAGCTCGGTGTCGTGCTCATCTCAACACCCCCACCCTGCACATGAGGGGGAGCTCTTTGCGCTCGAGAGGTTGGGCAGGCGAGGATTGGGCGGGGGGGCAGGCATCCAGGAATGCCCTCCTAGACCGCATTCGCACCTGGTAGAGGGAGTGGTGCGATGCCAGCCAGGATGACTTGTCCCCGGGTGCACTCTTTGCGGGGGTCATCCCAGTACCGTACAGGTCTGGGAATGTGTGCAGGGGCAGCGAGACAGGGTGGGGAATCATTCCTTCATCCTGGCACCTTGCCAATGAAGCTGCCCCTAGCTGGAATAGGGCATCCATCTCTCGACACGGTAGCAGTCTTGAGTCCAGCCCTAGACCCCGCGCCTACCTATTCGAGTCGTGCTCTCGCCCGCACAGCTCAGAGAGTCGTCGCAATGGCTGCGCAAGGCACAGCACGAGGCTGGGAGTGACGCAACAACATTGCAAGGAGGCCGGCCGAAGGCAGTGTGCGCGGTGTCTTCTCCCTGTCCAGCAGGAGGCTCAGTGCTTTGCACAACCCGGTGCCTCACCTGGCCCCCCCCTGCCCCCCACCCACCCACCTGGAGGGCCCTCTGCCGAAGCCGAAGCCTGCTGGGCCCGGGCTGCTCAGAGGTTGAAAGGCTCCGAAACCATCGCTGTGATTGCTGCGAGGCGGAGAAATGGCAGGCAGCTGGCACACGAAATGCGTGTACGGGGAGGGCTCCGCCTGCGCATGGAGGGAGGTCGGATGGGATGGGCGGGAGGCGGGGGAAGCTCGCACCCGACCATGAGCCAGGCTGCGTCACGAGCCTGCGCCTTGCACCATGGCATTGCATACACCATATCTAGTACCTCCATGGTAATGGGTTTCGCCCGTCGAGGCTGCTCCGGCGTGCGAAGGGGGTCGGCCTCGGGGATGCGAGCCATAGCGCCCCCCGCTGCTGGTGGGTGCTCCAGGCGCAGGCTAGCCCGACGACACCCGATTGCCACGCCTTGGGAGCTCTTGGTTCAGATCGATGGCTCCAGGGCCCGGTTCCACGCCGTCGGGGTCACGCAGGGTGCTCCATGGGTCGAGCCCGCAGCACGATGGAACACCACACTCGATGCTGGATGCCGATTTGGGCTGCCACTGCTTGCTGGATTAGTGCCGGTGTGGGCTCTGGGTCACCGCGGTCGCGACGCGCGTGGGAATTCAAATGTGGGTGCTCGTCGGGAGGAACATTTGGGATGGGGAGCCACACCTTCGTCCCCGGGAATTCCTGGGCGCTGGAGACATATCCAGCGTGCTCCTCTTTCTTCCCGACTCACCCTGTCGGATCTCCGGGGTGCAGATTCAGGGACGCACGAATTTGCCTACGAGCGGGGATGCGAATGCCCACTACATATAAGAACAAATTGAGTGCGATTACTGAAGCAAGAGCGCCAAGCCCGGAGGACAATGCCGACATCCGCGGTGCGTCCTGCATGGAGTCACGGGAGCGTGGTTTATTTGCCCCACTCCATTCCCCCCCCGATTGATCAGGAAGACACACCTCACGCTCTCTTTATCCGCCGCAGATGAATCTTGCTGGATCCGTGTGTGGTGCGGGTCGGAGGGCGTCGATTGCGATGGTGCCCGTCGTCAGCAGCGGGTCCTCGATCTCTGCGATCCACGCCAGTTCCCGATCCGCGGCTCAGCGCCAGCCCGGGCAGCCACGGCACACTCGCCTGGCGGTGCGCTCCCAGGCCGTGGCCTCACCACCCGCCACCCGTGGCACCAGCTCGGGCAGTGCGAAGTTGGGCTCCAAGGAGACCCAGAAACCCACAGCCATCATCACGGGGGCGTCCTCCGGCCTGGGCCTGAATGCTGCCAAGGCACTCGCTGCCACAGGAGACTGGCACGTGGTCATGGCGGTGCGGGACTACAGCAAGGTGGGTGTGATGAGAACACGTCCCTCTGTCGTGGCACAAGGTGTCATGGGGGTGATTGCATAGGGGTGATTCCATGGGAGGGTTGCGAGGGGAGACTGACTGACTCCAGATGCTCTGGGCGAGGCGGCACACAGAGGAGCTTACTATTGGTCCCACTTCTATGGCATCATTGATTCTTTCCTTGTGCTTTGGACTATGTTTTTGGCAGCTTGCACCATGTTGAAGACGCCCTTCGCTGCTCCTATTCTCGCACATGTGTCGTTGAAAACCCACCTGAATCCCTCTCCCTCCCTTCATGCCCGCCCAGGCTGCCCGCATGGCCCGTGAGCTGGGCATCCCAAGGGACTCCTACTCCATCCTGCACCTGGACCTGGCCTCCCTCGACTCCGTGCGCGACTTCGTGGAGAGCTTCCGCGCTTCGGGCCGGCGACTGGACGCGCTGGTGGCCAACGCGGCCGTCTACCTGCCCACCGCCAAGGAGCCCACTCCCACCGCGGACGGCTTCGAGCTGTCTGTGGGCACCAACCACCTCGCGCACTTCCTCCTGGTCAACCTGCTGCTGGAGGACCTGAAGGCCGCGCCCAAGAAGTCGCCCCTCCCCGCCCCCCGCCTCGTCATCGTCGGGTCCATCACCGGCAACACCAACACCCTGGCAGGGAACGTCCCCCCCAAGGCGGACCTGGGAGACCTCAGCGGGCTGGAGGCCGGGGTCAAGGTGGGCCAGGCCTCGCCCATGATCGACGGCGGCGAGTTCGACGGGGCCAAGGCCTACAAGGACTCCAAGCTCTGCAACATGCTGACGGTGCGGGAGCTGCACCGCCGCTACCACGACTCCACGGGGATCACCTTCTCGTCCCTGTACCCCGGGTGAGGAGGCCAGGGTGGAGACAGGGTTATGACAGGTGCCGCTGGGCCCTGCAGAGATACGGCTGGGATGTGAGACCTCCAGAAGGATGGCCTGCCTGCACAAGAACACCCCTTTTGTCAAGCTGCCCACAGCAGTGAATGCATGTACTAGGGTAGCATCCACCTGCGCCATGCTCTTGGTGACAGGGCCCTTGTTTTCCATCTCTCACTCATACTCATGACTCCCACCCTCTGCAGGTGCATCGCTTCATCAGGCTTGTTCCGGTCCCACTACGGCCTGTTCAAGACCCTGTTTCCCCTCTTCCAAAAGTACATCACCAAGGGGTATGTGAGCGAGGAGGAGGCCGGCAAGCGATTGGCACAGGTGCGCCTTCTTGCTCAGATTGGGCATTTGTTGAGTGGGAGTAGGAAGGGCCACCCAGTTTTTTGGGGGGGCCATCCATCGAAATTATGACGGATTTCACATGTTCTTGAAAGCCCCAACAATGATCAGGCGCAATCAGGACCGGCATAGTCCGCTGCACCTTCTCGGTGGATATGGGATGATTATCGCAGTGAGTTGCCCAATCAGACAGCCTGACTCTGTTCCGTTCATGACCTCGCAGGTCATCAGCGATCCTGCACTGGGCAAGTCTGGCGTGTACTGGAGCTGGAATAACGACACTGGGGCATTTGAGAATGAGGTGGGTTTCAGGAAGCTGCCTTTTGGCGGTGGATTGCGATCTGGTTGCTGTACTGACTAACCAGAAGTCGATGGCTTGTTGCATGTCGAGCATTGTGTGTGAATGGCATCCGCAAGCGGCAAATGAAGGTGCATGACATGTGTTCAGTGCATTTCATTGGAGTGGTCTTCCTCATCTACCCTCCAGGTGTCGGGCGAAGTGGCCGACGGAGAGAAGGGCCGCCGACTCTGGGAAGTCTCTGAGCGCCTGGTGGGACTGGCCTGAGGAGATGATGGAGTGGAGAATCCCATCCCCCTGATTTCATGTCCCATGGTTGGCTGTTCTTCACGGGGATCACATTTCCAGTGCATACTGCAGCATCAACCGCACTGCGATGGTGAGTGCGCCATAACGCCCAGCATGGATGCAGGCCGATCCCACTGCAGCCAAGAATTCGATGTGTGCTTGTCCTTGCATGCCTCTCCCTGAACCTCTGCCCCTCACATGTTAAGAAGGGTTCTTCCAAGGTCAACAACCGCAGCGCATTCTTCAGTGAACCAATGCGAAGAGCAGGAGTGTTGCCGGGCAGGCTTCCTTCAGCGTGTCCTTCACAGATGTGGCAAGGCGCAAGTTTGTGTGCGGCAATCCCGTCGCAAACCCCAGTATTACCTACAGGCACGATTGACATGGAATGAGGAAAACAACGCAGCATCGTAGAATGTCAATCTGTCATGTGCCGAATGCCCTGTCCCCAGCATCTCCGAGACCAGGGATGATGAACCCCTGCTCATTCACTTCGGCGTCGATGATACCTGTGGGGGAGGGATCCGTTCACAATTTGACGGCGGCAGAGCTCTACGTCAGCATCAGACTGCCCCACATCCGCTCCCCTTCCCTCGGCCAAAGCAGCACCTGGGGGTCTGATCAGACAGTGGCGGCCGCCCATACAGGCAGGCACTGACATTGTTTGACCCTGGGTTGCTATGCTGTCCCTCCTCACACGTGGCGCAGCACTTCCTGTGCCGCCGCGCACTGCCCTCCATCCCTCACCAGTGTATATCTTGAGGCCCACAAACTTGTCGGCCAGGAGCTTGAGGGCCGGCGGGGCGCAGACAGCGCTGACGATGCGGATCATGCCGGGCGCCGCCCCCCGATCCACCAGATCCTGGATCACTTGCCGCATCGTGCCTCCTGTGGGATGGGGACACCCGGGATTGAGCGCAGGGGGTGGGGAATGGGCCCCTCTATCCCCCCATTTCCCCATTCCCATGCCTTGCTGCCTTGCCTGTAGCCAGCATGGGGTCTGTGACAAGGATGCGGTCCTCGGGTGTGAAGCTGGCGGGAAGCTTGTTGAGGTAGGGCGTGGCGACCAGCGTCTCCTCGTCACGGCGGTACCCCACGTGGAAGGTCTGGGAGGAGGGCAGCAGGGTCGCCGCGCTCTCCAGCAGCGTCAGGCCGGCCCGTAGGATGGGCACCACCTGGCGTAATGGTTGTGGGGGTCTGCACATGATAACCCTGGCAGCAGCAGCCAGCTGTTCATTTCTCGGTTGCCAAAGTCCACCGCCCCTCCAGGAGCGATTAACACAGCCAGGGGCAGCTGCAGGGCCTCGGGAAGGCCCGGCCACTCGCAGGATCCCACCTTCACGGGCTGCCCGGGGTCGATGAACGTCACTTCTGCGGTGCCGCATGGCGTCGCCACACTGCCCTCCAGGGTGGGCAGCCAGTCCCTGGTGGCTTCGTAGATGAGGAGGCGGCCCAGCTCGGCCAGCGCAGCGCGGAACATGGGGGGCGGGCTGGCAGCGTTGCGCGCCACGGCCACCCAGTGGGACACGAGGGGGTGGGGGGGCACAAATACCTGGGGATGGAGTGCATGGGGGGAATCAGGGCAGTGCACGCCCGTGGTCGGCGGCTTGGAATGCCCGCACGACACGAAAGCCTGTGTGAGACTGCACACAACTGGAAGCACGACACTCGGCAACGCGGTGAGCGGGGCGAAGGTCTGCATGAAGCAGGGAGGCACGCTCGCGTGCCATGCAGGCCGCACTCGTCAGATGCCTCCTGGGGGTCCCTGCACTCCACACCAGCGTCTGTTGGGTCTTCAGGTTCGATGACTGGCAAACTGTGCGCGCATGGCGATGCGCGATTCTGCCAGGGGCCCCTCTCCTCAGAGCAGAGGCTCGGAAGAGGAGGGAGGCATTCATGCCGCTCTTCGCACTCACAACCCCTGAGGCATGTCCCAGCAATGGAGTTGGAGCTGACGCTGTGTTACAATCGTACATTCTTGCGAATACTTTGGCTGATGATATCTGAATCGAATACTGGGCGTGGTTACCTCCGCAATTCTCCCATCCCCGTCACCTCGCCATCCCCGTCACCTCGCCATCCCCGCCCATGTCGGGAAGGTGACGTACTCGTCTTTCTGCCCTACACGCCCTTTACAACCGGGTTGTGACCTTCTTTTGGTCAGCCAAACTCCAGCCTATTGGAATGGCGAGGACAAGGTGTTGCAATGGAGCACAGGATGCCATATATACCCCTCAGCCAGGTGCATGGGTGCACCATGCCGTCTTCAGCATGCACTAAATGGCGAGCCCCAGGAAGCAACGATGAAAGCGGCATTTGTAAACGCAGCTGGACCCATTCAACAGGGACACTGAGGAGATCAGAGGCATCCGTTGCACCCTGGCGGGGCCAGGACAGGTGTAGGCCTGCCACCAAAACTCCTATGTACCATTGCACCGCGGCTTCCCAGCAAAGCCCGGCTTGTCGATACCTTTGAGGAGACAGTGGCAGAGGTCGCTGGCCTTGGGCTCATACAATGCGTTGGAGTCCTTGCGACGAAATCGGCCCTCCTCCAGGAGACACTGGGAAGAGGAATTGGTGATGGTGGAGGGCATGGTGCAGGTAGCCTGACGATTGATGAGTCCCCCGGGTAGATCAGGACAGGAATGAAGTCACCAATGTCGGAAGTCCAGGAGGTGGCGGTCGGAGCTGCAGGATGGGGCATCAGGCGCAGCGCTGGCGGCATTCTGTATGTCAAGCATCTCTGAGATGTTACCCAGAGAGGGAGGGCGGCCTCCTTATTGGGTTTCATTGTAAGCAGCCACTTCAGAGCCTGGTGATCAGTGGGGAACACTATTCAGGACATGGCGCTCTCGATGCAGGGCCGCCGTGAGTTGAGGCGTACTCAGCGGCGGCCTCGGGTTCGTGAATCGCAAACTTAAATCCAGAGGGGAGGAGGGGGGCAGGAGACGAAGGTGGTGGGGTGGTCGGCATCGGAGTACTTCTGTATGAGCATAGTGTCCACGTCGTCTGCCTCGAGGGCATCCGCCAGAAAGTCGGCAGCTCGGATCGCAATGATGCAACGGTGGTCACGGAGGCGAGTCTCGGGTGCGGGCGGAGGAAGGGGCGTGTCCAAACCGGGAGTCGACGGCGGACGTTATTGAGTTGTTACGACGAACGAGTTTCTCGCAAGGTGACGGCGAGTCTCGGCAAGAGGTGTCTCTTCTGGCAGGGCGGGGGGCGGCGAGCGGGGTTCTCAGGACTGCGACGCAGGTGTGCAAGCGCTGAGAACTGCACAGCGAGATACAAGGCCGGCTCAACATGAGAAGGAGAGAAGGTCTCAAGGACGGAGCAGCGGTGTGGTCGATGATCGTGTTCCGAAACCAAGTGTAACAGCAGCGCGGACAGGCCGAAGGTGGCGCAGGTACGAGGGCTTCCTGCCCTAAGGCTCTCTCGGAACCGGTCTGTAGCAATACCTACGCCATACCAGCAGGATGCTCACTGAATGACCAGGTTAAGGTGTTGCAACGCAGTACAGTGTGTGTGCGGTACAGCTAGCCAGGGGTAGGTGCCTCTCACTCCCAAGGAGCCACGCCACGTACCGCTCCCGAAAGAGGAGGGGGAATGACGAGTGTCCGCAGCGGAAGCCGGAGCCTGAGGAGGCCACGATGCCCATAAGGAGTTGCCAACGCAGCTGAACCAATACGATTTGATGGACTGAAAAGGTCGACCCCTGGACGTGGGTGTTATGCATAAGGCGCAACGTACCGTTGCCCAGAGACCCCAGCTAAGATTCTCACGGATTTCGCACGGGTGACCCCTTACTACAGCGGAGCAGCAATGAAGTCCAATTCTTTTCAGTCATGGAGGATGTTCTTGCTGACAGTCTGGCTTGAGGTCGAGCAGGGAGGGTGCATCGCCGCCCTCGCCTGCTTGCTGCTGGGCCTGGCTGTCGCGTGGACCTCTCGCCTCCGAGGGTCTCCCGGACTCCCACAACCGCCAATTATTCCTGGGCTTCCCCTTCTCGGGAGTGTTCTGGCACTGGGTCGGAGAGGTTCAAAGTTTATCGCTGCCTGTCACGCACAGGTACGGGTGCGGTGCGGTTTCATGTGGATTTTCGTCGCTGACACCCACCTGCGACGGGCTTCATGGCACACCGCCCGCAACCCTATGGCGAGCGATTACTGGTGCCATAGACAGAGGAACTGAACCTTGCTTCCATCATGTTGTCCCTCGCAGTATGGGGACGTGTTCACCCTCAGGGTGCTCGGTCAGAAAATGACCTGGCTCCTGGCACCCGAGGCATATGCCCCCTTTTTCACGGCCCCAGAGGATCAAATAAGCTTTGGACCCGCTGTACAACAGGTGCGCATGTTGGCTCCCGGCTCATGAAGTTTCAGCCTGTCATGGAGACTGGAGTCCGGTTGTGCATACTCAGAAGTTGTGCTGGATGGGGGCCATGGGAACCAACCATTCCCCATTGGCGCAAACTGCTGGGCTGCATTGTGCCCAAGGGCACGGGGTTGGCCTGTCGGTCTCCCGCCTTTGGCAAATGGCTGCACTCTCGCCCCTTTTCCAATTCATGGCCCATTCCCCATCCCCACAGTTCACGGACCGGGTCTTCGGGCTTCCTCCTCAGCACTTTGTTGGCAAGCACGGGCTCATGCTGCGCACACTGCGGTGGCAGCTGGTCCCAGGCACGCTCCCAAACATACTCCACCCCCTTCACTCCTTCCTGCGCCGGGAGCTGGAGGTCAACCCCCTGCGTGGCCGGGTAGGGTGCGGAGTAGCATGGGGGGGGTACCATGCCGCTGTGCTGCCCGAGCTCGCCGCCATGGCCACGGGCCCGCTGACTCCGTCCCCCGTGGGGACCCCCCCCCCCCCCCCCCCCCCCCCACCAGGTCGATCTCTGTAAATATATCCAGGACATCACTTTCCGCAGCTCGGTGAGCACATTCTTTGGGTCCAGCTTCCTTGAGGAGGTCGACGTCGCCTCGCTGCTGCAGTCTTTCCAGACCTTTGAGTCGGGTTTCGAGATGGCTGCCTCGCCGGTGCCACTCTGCCTCCAGTGGCCCTTCCTCCGGGCCCGATCAAGGCTGGTGGAGACGTTCCGGTGAGCGTGGTGGCCCTGGTCCATCGCTGGAGATGGGCTTGCCAGCGGTGGCCAGCCTGTGTGAGGTCCCAGAGGCCATGACTGGCAGCCAGCCTGAACCCACAGCCGGCAGAGCAGGCACCACCTCAGACCCAACTGACCAGCTGGCCCCCCTCCATCCTCGCTCCTTGCAGGCAAGCGCTGCTCAGGGACAGCATCGGCAAGGGGACGGTGGTGAAGAGGCTGATTGATGACGTGCAGCTGCCCGACAGCTGCACACCCAACATGATGCTGTGCTTCATGTGGGCGTCTCAGGTGAGGAGAAGGGGATGAACCTGGGCGATCCCAAGGCAGCGATGGGTTGGGAGCTTGATTTCATAGAGCCTCGCGCCGGGTCGCAAGCCCGCGATGTCTAATCGAAGCATGGAGGGGCTCCTACGCCCACTGGGCCTGATGACTTTCTCCGCATGCCCAGCATCCCCCCCCCCGCCAACCTCTTGACCCGTCACTCCCCCCACATGCACGCAGGCGAACGCCACTCCCACGGCCTTCTGGACGCTTGCGTTCCTGCTGCTCCCAGAGAATGCTGCATATCGGGAGCGCGTGGAGGCGGAGCTGCATGCGACGCGCTCCAGCACCGACCCCCAGGTCGATCTCTGTAAATATATCCAGGACATCACTTTCCGCAGCTCGGTGAGCACATTCTTTGGGTCCAGCTTCCTTGAGGAGGTCGACGTCGCCTCGCTGCTGCAGTCTTTCCAGACCTTTGAGTCGGGTTTCGAGATGGCTGCCTCGCCGGTGCCACTCTGCCTCCAGTGGCCCTTCCTCCGGGCCCGATCAAGGCTGGTGGAGACGTTCCGGTGAGCGTGGTGGCCCTGGTCCATCGCTGGAGATGGGCTTGCCAGCGGTGGCCAGCCTGTGTGAGGTCCCAGAGGCCATGACTGGCAGCCAGCCTGAACCCACAGCCGGCAGAGCAGGCACCACCTCAGACCCAACTGACCAGCTGGCCCCCCTCCATCCTCGCTCCTTGCAGGCAAGCGCTGCTCAGGGACAGCATCGGCAAGGGGACGGTGGTGAAGAGGCTGATTGATGACGTGCAGCTGCCCGACAGCTGCACACCCAACATGATGCTGTGCTTCATGTGGGCGTCTCAGGTGAGGAGAAGGGGATGAACCTGGGCGATCCCAAGGCAGCGATGGGTTGGGAGCTTGATTTCATAGAGCCTCGCGCCGGGTCGCAAGCCCGCGATGTCTAATCGAAGCATGGAGGGGCTCCTACGCCCACTGGGCCTGATGACTTTCTCCGCATGCCCAGCATCCCCCCCCCCGCCAACCTCTTGACCCGTCACTCCCCCCACATGCACGCAGGCGAACGCCACTCCCACGGCCTTCTGGACGCTTGCGTTCCTGCTGCTCCCAGAGAATGCTGCATATCGGGAGCGCGTGGAGGCGGAGCTGCATGCGACGCGCTCCAGCACCGACCCCGCGGCCAGCCTGGTGGACCTGGCCTGCTCCCGGAGTAGCGCGCTAAACAAGTGCATCGCGGAGACCATCCGGCTGCGGGCCCCCTCCATCGACGTGCGGATCGCGGCCTCGGACGTGATGCTCCGACTCCCAGGCCGGGAGGGCCTGCTGCTTGAGAAGGTGGGTGCTGGGTGGTGGGATCTGCTCGGGTCTGGTCCCCGTGAGGTGCCGGGGGCAGCAGACGACAGCGATCGCGCTGGCGCCTGGGCCGGCAGCGCCTGGGCCGCTGGCACAGTTTGCAAGGTCTCTGCCCCACCGCGGCGGCGGGGGTGCACCTCCTGCTCCCTGACCCGTCATGGGGCACTGGTCATGTTCCATGCAAGGCCCCCTGCTGCCGCCCGACTCCGCTTCATCTCACCCAATGCCTGCCGTGGCCCACCGCGACAGGGGTCTGTGCTGGCCACATCCCCCTTTGAGAGCCACAGCGACGAGAGGCTGTATGGGCCGGATGCCCGGCACTACAATCCGGACCGGGAGGGCATGCTCCTGTGCGGGAAGACGGCACTGCACTCCAGCATCTTGGGCGTCGGCGGGGTGGCGGGCCTTGCATTCGGGGGCGGGAAGTACAGGTGAGGGGGAGCCGGGCCGAGATTTAGGGGCACATGGATGCGGACGGCCATTGCCTCTGTGCTCGGCGTCCTTACCGCCTGACAGTCTGACTGGAGTTTGCATCCCGGTCCGTGCCTGTACAGGTGTCCAGGGCGCTACTTTGCGGAGGCGGAGGTCGCGCTGGTCGTGGGCATGATCCTGCTGTCCTGCCCGACGCTGGCGCGGGACAACCTGCAGCAGCAGTGGGAGGGGGGGATGGGGGATCCCCATGGATGCCTCCCTGCCCCCGACTTCCGAAAGCTGCTTGGGATCAAGGTTCCCGCTGCTCCCTGCTGGGTCTCAGCAAAGGAGAAGGGTTGCTGGTATGGGCCGGCAGTGCCCTGAAGAGGAGCGCCAAGCTTGCTCATTGCTTTGTCCTTTTTCCACCCGTACTGATCTTCTAGTCAGGGTCAGCACTTACACTGCTCTTGGTAGGCCCAGCACATGTTTCATTCCACACTCCAAGGCGCTTGGAAGAATTGTCCACGGTGCCTTCGCAACGATTGTAACCGGCTGCAACTCTGCCGAGTCTCCCACGTGGACCTGCGTGGTCGAAAACCCAGTACACTCCACGACAGACATCCAAGGGCTTCGTGCGAGTCCCTTCGTCCTAAAATTGTCTTCGTCGATCTGGCTCGGGCATGTGAGATCGAGTTTCGGGATGTCGTCGCTCGCCAGGCAAGTCTCGGGCTGGTCTCGCGGTAGCAGGACTATCAAGACTGCCTTCAGGGTCAGCAGTGCAAGAGCAATGTGTCCATCTCCTCCTCAAATAATGCTTTATCTATTCTCATCCACGCAGAGATCGTCGGGCCCCTCTGTTTGGAGCGAGCTCTGCCCCGCAGGTGAGGGGGGCCTCACCAACACCGCTGGGCTGGTGGGGTTTCGGTCGTTGTACGCCAAAACTTCAGCATTCACGGCGTCCCGTGCAGGCTGTGGATCCGGAGTCCCTCGAGAAGGAGAATGATCGCGACATTGCAGCCCTTGGGGATCGCGTAGGCATGCTGAGGAATGTGAGTGGGACTCGCAGTTTCTGCTGGAGGAGGTTGAGCGGCAGGCCCAGTTCTCTGAGGTGTGAGCCCCGCCAGATTCCCAACACATGCTTTCCTCCGCAGATAACAAGCGGCATTCATGCAGAGGTGGAAGAACACCATACTGTGCTTGATAACATGGTGAGGAACGACAAGAGGCCACACATTGGCACAGTGATGTGCTGACATGGCCTCGAGGTTTGTATACAGATATGTACGAGGTACATGGTCTTCCAGCTGTTACCTTTGCAGCTCACGCTCTTGCACCATCCTCCCCACTCTGCAGTCAATGAGCATGAGCGGGATACAGCTGGGCCTGAGAGCATCTGCCAACAAGTTTAAGCAGGTGAGAGCTTGATGTTGCGGGGCATTGTGGAATGAAAGGGATCCCGGTGCTTGCAAGCCGGGCTTACGACATCAACAACGCTCCACATTGTACTGCGTCTGTGACTTGCAGGTAATGAATGGACCCCAGGGACGAAGCTACATCCTCTACGGTGGAGTCTTTGCTGTTGTCCTGTTTATTATGTACCTTTGGTATCGATGACCAGGGGATTGCTTAGCGCTATTGTACATCCTCTGCCTGCCAATGCTCCATTCCCCTGCTCACATCCTTGCTTCTTGCTGTGCTTCTCCTACACCTTCGTGAAACTGCAGTGTAAGTCCAAGGTGTACAGCCTTCTGCAACATTCGTAAGCCCTGTCGTCCTCCCATTTTCAACAACAATTGCATGTGGCTGCCACGATCAGTCCTGAGTACAACCACCAGCGACGATGAGGGTTGTGTGGCTGACAGGGAGTGTCACTCAAGGTCAAACTGCACCATGCAGCCCCGCAAAGTATTCTGAGTAGCCTTGGAGGGGCCGCCGAGCTCGGCGCTCATGACCACCAGCGGTCAGAAATGGGTCTGCTGCCCAGATCATCTCCAGCTCCCTGGATGGGGCAGGGAGTGTACATGGATCACATTCCGATGCTGCCTTCACCATCCTCCTGACCGAACAACCCAGGAAAGAGTACAGGACCTAGCTGAGATCAGCATGCACAGTGTTAAGAGAGTAACTTGGCCTGTCAACCCCATCGCCCCGCACACCGGCACCGTCGCCCACCTGTGCCGAGCAACTGGATCCACTCTGGGCCTTTGCATCATGCCTGTCGGTTGTGGAGGGGGACACTGCTCGCTGTCACATCGATTCGTCTTCATTTTAGACGTCACTGTTGGCGGTCGCCTGAGTGTCGCGCCCAGCTGCTGCAGTTTGTCCATTTCAGCGATGACCTGATTCTCTATTCGATCAAGTTGTGATTTCCAAGGCATCCCGAAGCGAGGAGTGGCAGATTCGCCCCTGTGGGTCCTCCTCTTTCGAGCCTCCCACTCGCACCGTGCGGCGGCGAGCGACGGCCCCGACCGCTCGGAAGGAGCCCCGGCGTCAACTACCGCCGACTCCTGCGGGTGCATAGGGCGGATCCGAGGGTCACGAATTGCTTCGAAAGGAAGAGTTGGTCTGGTCATAATATTAATCGCTCCTTCTACCCACGGAGTGGGAGGTGGTGGTCGAGGTGGGTGTGCTGCACAAGTGATCTGCGCCTACTCTGCGGGAGGCGATGCACTCATCTCTGTCTCCCACGGAGTCCGATCTGGCCATACTATCTGCATCTAAGCCAATAGAGCTCGGGTCGTTGATCCCTGGACCGTACTTGGCATAGCTTCCGAGGAAGCGCATGGTCAACTTCTTCCTCCAGGTATTGCAGCACAGGCACGGCGCTGTATGGCGGGACCCAATGGAGGACAGAAAAGAGCGCGTTGGAAAGAACTTCCTGTGTTTCCGATCCAAGAGCGCATTTGCCCTTCCGATATTGCTGTTTTGGAGCGCGTGGATTCTCTCTCGGAAAGGCTCCCGGACCGACCCAGCACGCGGAAAACTCCGTTCGACCCGGGATTCCCCCCTTTTGAGCACTTGCCCGACACTGCTGCGAGAGGATGGCGATGCGAGCACTGCACAGGAGTAGACGCCCTTTATGCGAGATCTAATGCCTATTAAAGTGCAGGACGGTGTAATTTGGGCTTTGTCATACAAGCTGAGGCCCCCCTCCGGACCTGCAGTGTGGAGGGTCTGGACCTTCAAGGCCGAGTGCTGTCGCAACCCGCACATCCCGGCCAACCTCCTCTGCGACCGCATCCACTGGATATAGAATGCGTGGCAGCCTCTTTGGGCCTCGCCTGTGAGCGTCAGACACTCCTGCTATGACAATTGGGCCACGGGGCCCCTTGCGGCACCTCACATTAGGGAGCGCAGACTGGCAGGAATTGCTGGGCGAGAGGACGGCAGGTGCGTGTTCCGTTCACATAATGATGAAATCTGCATGTTGCGAGTCGGGACGAGAAGACACGGTGGTCAGACAGGGGGGGGCGACCTCTCTGGTCTGAGATGCGGTGCAGGTGCCCCTGCCCAGCTCTTCCGGGAATGGGGGACTTCCGGGCGTGCGTTCCTCCCCACTCCACTCAGCGGCCCCTCTCCTTGCATCTCCTCCAGGTTCCTTTTTCTCGATTCCAGAGGAGGCCCCCGCCGGCCCTCCTCCATCCGTGCCAGACGCCCACCTCCGCCACCTGACGTCCGACAATGTCCTGGACGAGCTCCTCCGCGCAAACCTCAGGTAAAATGCGTGCTTAAGAAGTTGGAGAATCCACCTTGACAAGGCATGCAAATCACAGTGCTGTCTCATCAACTGCCTGACGGAGTGGGCATGCTTGACAAATGGGCGGGGACTCACCGAGTGGGCCGAGGAGACACTGAGCCCTGCTGACCAAAGCACACACCACAGTAGTACCAGAGGCTGTGTGTCACCAGGCACCCTCTCCCCCGTCGCCATGCCCCCCCCCCCCCCCGACCCCCTCCTCCCACAGCCCCACGCGCTCGTTGGGATGCGAGGAGGGCAGCGGCAACCTGATGGCCTTCCTGCAGGAGCCGAGCCTGACTGCGCTGCTGGCGGGGCAGATGCGGGAGTGGGCCGTGGAGACGGAGGCCCAGCAGGGCGCCCTCCCCCCCCTTTCCCCCCTGCCCGAGCCTGTCCGAGACCCAGGCGCTGCGCCGGCGCCCCTCGGACCCGGGGGCCCACGGTCCGCGTCCCCAGAATCGGCTCCGCGTTCCTCCAGCTCCGGCGGGCGGCGGCTGCGCACGCTGCAGGACACAGCGGAGGCCATCGGCCTCATCCCCGCCGCCAGCATCAGCCCGCGCAGTACCTCCGTCACCCAGCCCCCGGCGGGGCCGGCCGTCGCAGTCTCCATGCAAGGTCATGCAGCCCATCCGCTGGCAGCGGCGGAACCGGGCAGTCTGGCTCAGGCGCTGGCGCCCGCGGCGTCGCCCGTGGTCGGGCACGCGGCATACCTGCCGGCGGCTGGATACTCCGCATCCAGCCACCTTCCTGCAGCCGGACATCTGGCGCCGGCCTACCTGTCGGCGTCCGAGCAGTCGGCGTCCGGCCACCTGCCGGCAGCTGGATACTCCGCGTCCGGCCACCTGCCGGCGACTGGCCGAGCTCCGTCCGCCCTCCCGCCAGAGGGGGCCCCCTCCCCGCTCCTGCGAACCGCCACAGGCAGCATGATGGTCGGGGGGGTGCCCCCGCACGCGCTCTCCCTCACGCTCGCCGACCGGGAGGGGGCCGTACGCCGCTCGCGCGTGCTGGAGGGGCGGGTGGTGGGCCTGCCGGCCCGCGCGGGGCGAGCGGGCGGCGGGGCCCCCGGTGCCCCGGCGGCGAGCGTGCCGCCCAGGGACCCACGCGCCCTCGCGGCGACCGGCGACTCCTCGCCCCGCGTCGAAGCTCCCGCAGAGCGCACGACGCCGGGCGCCCAGGACCCGGCGCCGCGCGGCCACTCCGGTGGGCCAGGGATGCTGCGGCTGACGGACTACGCGCCTCGACCCCCAGAGCCCCTCGTGCCCTGGGGCATGGGTCCCCTGGTATCCCGGTGGCAGAGGGCGCCGCCCCCGCCCTCGCGCGTGGCAAAGACGCGCCGGGCGCAGAGTGGCAGTACGGAAAAGGCACCCCCCGAGGCCCTTTCCGATCGCGTGGCGGCGGCCGCGGCCGCGGCAGAGTCGACGGGCAGCCCCGCCCCGCCCAGCCCTGGCCAGAGCGCACGCAGCGTGTCGCTGACGCAGCTGGTGCTGGCCCAGGCCGCCGGCGCGGCGCCGGCGGGCGGTGGGGCGGAACCCGTCGGCGCGACGGCGCCGAGTGATGTCCTAAGGGACCCGGCCGCGGCCGCGCCGCCGCCCCGGCCCGAGGCTGAAGACGAGGCGGGGTGGCAGGTGACGGTGCGACCTGCCGTCCTCAAGCCTGCTGGCCCTCGGCCCATGCGCAGCCTCGCTCCAGCCAGAGCGGTGCGTGGGGGCTGCTGTGAGGGGGTTTGCTGCATACCGCCCTTGCAGAGGCGGATGTGGGGCTAGGAGATCGGTGGGTGGGCGGGGGACATGTTGCAGACTGTTGAGTCCCTCGACCCTGATAAGCTTTCACCTACCCTCGATCATGAAGCTTGTACAGGCAGCGCGCCCCCCCCTCCACCCCCCACCCCACCCCACCCCACACACCTCCATGAACAGGCGTCCCCGGACCAGGCAGGCACATCCTCCTCCATGGATGTGGACGACCCGGCCCCGCTTTCCAGCCCGGGCCTCTCCTCTGGCGTCGCCGTGAAGCAGGAGGCGGCGCTGCTCAGCTTCACCCAGGACTGGAGCTACGAGGCCTCCTGTCGCAGCCTGGCCCAGGAGCTGGGCTGGAGCACCGCCAGCCTGGACCGGTGGATGGGCGAGGTACTGGGGCCCCAGGGCGATGGCAGGAAGCGGGGGCGGCCACGGCAAGCCAGGTGGGCGGGGGTGTGGGATGGAGGGGGGTTGAGATTGAGGGGCTGAGATTGTTCAGAAGTCTAGGAAGCAGCACTTACGACCAACCCCTGCCGTCATCCTGTGGATTACCCACATGTTTGAGCCTTAAGCTGAGTATGCCTGCCCCCCAAATTCCTGCTGGGTCAGGGATGTCCACCTGGCAGACGGCATGGTGGAACCCACCACGAGCGAGGTGCTCGTCCGTCTGATGCAGGTAATTGGGAACTTGTTGTCCATGAGACCGGTGGATGTCTCACACATGCATCCGGGACCTGGAGTTGGACACAGGAAGGCATGCTGTGGTCCATGGGCGGGGGGCCTGAGCTGCAAACAGGTGGACTCAGTGATAATACCCCCTGTCACCCCTTGCCGCATCAAAAGGATCCCGCCAACCGCCTGCTCCCCGCTGAGGAGTTGAGGCGGAGGACTCGGCGGGAAAAGAACAAGATCAGTGCTGCGGTGTCCAGGTACAAGAAGTCCAGGCGAGACCAAGACCTGCAGGACAAGGTGGGTGGGAGGCGGCGAGGGGACCTTGGCATGCGTGTGGAGACTGGCCCACGTTTCAGGGATTCTCTGCGTGGCAGACATTGGTACCAGCTGGCGTGGCGTGTCCAGATCGCCCTTTCTTGGATGCCGCTGCAGTCTTGACTCATCAAGAGCCCCACCCGGTGTGCCTGAGTGTGTGGGAGGTGCCCTGCAACTCTTGTGGGCCCCCCACTTGCATGCCATTGAGGAACTACCTCGTGGCCCCTATGCAGATTGATAAGCTGCAGCGGCAGCAGGGAGTTCTGGTGCACATTCTCCAGCAGGGCCTGACCCTGCCGGATTCCGGGGGTGCTGCCCAGGATGGCGCCCATGCCCCCCTGCGTCATGTCAACAGCTTCTAGGTGGAGGTGTGCCCCATGACGTCACGCTGTCTTCTCCATCCATGACTGCTTCTTTCATACTACCTTGTGCAAACTTGCCCCTTCAGGAACTTCCATTTCTTGGGAGGCTGATGCATCCCTTCCGCCAGCTGGATTTGGTCCTATACTACAATTTGATGATAATCTTGCTGGCGCAAGGGCATGCCCACCCCTATATGCATACATGTCAGGCCATTCTCTGGCGTTTGTGTGATTCTAGCCTTTTGTAAGCAGCACTTAGAGCAATGTCAGAGGGGGCCCCAGAAAAGCGTTGACATCCAAGTTTAGATACCTCTGCTGGACCCCCCGAGATGCCTGCTGCGTTCTCGCGCGCGCTCATCAGACTTTTCAACCCACCCATCAGACTTTCGAAGCAAGTGCCAAGCATCAGCAATGAAAATAAATGAAGAGTAGCCAGAGTGATTCTCGACGTAACACTGCTTACCTTTGAGCATCCGGCGCGGGTGGAGGCTGCCACAAACATGGAGTGTCGTGGTGGTGACGGCGAAGGCAAGGTGAGCATGCGCGGGGTGATACGGTCCCCGCTTGCAAGAACGAAGGCTCTTCAAAGAGCTCTGAAACATATTTCAAAGCCATTTCCGTTACTCTTCGAAGGAGTACGCTTCGCCTCAAGAGTTCTGGGATGAGGTCGCAGCCGCACGGTCCTCCGGGGCTGGGCCGCAGTGGTATGACCAGGCGGTGCGATACTGGGACACCCAGGAGGCCAGCGACGATGGCGTGCTGGGGGGATTCGGAGAGCTCTCTGACCCTGATATAGTGGATAGTAGGAAGTTTCTGGCCAAGGTAGGTGACTTAATGTCGGATGCTTAGGGTTGTTACCACAGAGTGTGGGGACCGTTGTAGGGTGCCAGTGTGGATGGGGAGCTTGCACCTTTCTGTGCGACTTTCTGGAACACACGATGATCGCACCATCCATTCTCTTGCCTTTGTACATCCAGGCTCTGGGGGTCCGAGCTAAGCCCGGTGAGGTATCAGATGATCCCCTGGTCGCAGCAGGTCGGAACGTTTTTGCGAGCAGTGCGATTGGGGAATGAAATTTCATCTCCGAATCGAGCTTTTCAGCATGTTACGTCCCATGCTGATCTCACTGGAGAAGATGCTAGTCTTCAACGCTGTGTGCTGCGCTTTCTCGACTTGCAGATTGCGGAGCTGGCATCGGCAGGGTGACCCAGGCCCTGCTTCTGCACACCTACCAGGAGGTCGACCTGGTGGAGCCATCGGGTGTGTACTGGGCAGGGCCACTGGCATCGGGTGCTGAGGTTTGGGGCTCTATGACTAGCCCCAGACCACACGCAGCTGCTTTAGAAGTGCAGGGTGCACCTCTCAATCCACCGTCCAATGTCCACTCCTCAGCGCACCTGCTGGAGAGGGCGCGGACAGCCTTCGAGGGCCGAGCTGGGAAGGATGGCATCCCACCCGGCCATTGCGTAGTCAACTACTTCCAGCAGGGGCTGGAGGCCTTCCACCCGGAGCCCCAGCGCTACAACGCGCTCTGGCTGCAGTGGGCAGTCCTGTACCTCACAGATGGTGGGGCTGAAGTGATGGAGGCAGCTGCCAGGGGTTGGGGCAGGCGCCCTGCTGCGATCAGGGATATCCTCACGTGATTGGGGACAGCTTCCGCCGTAGTTTGGATCGATCCACGCTCGTTCTGCCCCCACGCATCACCCCGCTCTGTTCCAACTGCGTGTGCAGAGGATGCCATCGCGTTCTTCCAGCGCTGTGCCAAGGCGTTGAAGCCCGGCGGCTTCGTCTTTGTAAAGGAGAATGTCTGTCCAGATGGATTCGTGGTGGACCGCTCCGACTGCAGCATAACGAGGTGAGGTCCATGGGTGCAATTTGCATGTCAGACCTGCCACCAGCATCCCCAATGCTGTGAGTGGATGCGTGCCTGCCACCTCGCTCGTCACATGTCCCCAAACCCATTCCAGGAACCACAAGTATTACTTGGAGCTGTTCTCCAAGGGCGGCCTCACGCTTGCACATTCTGCCACGCAGTCCGGGTTTCCACGGGGGCTCTTCAAGGCAAGTGACGAGGGTGGTGTGGCAGGACCTGGTCTCGGGCTCGGTCAGGGTGCAAAGTGGGGAATGAATCTATGAGCTTACACTGTCAGCGAGCGGGTGAAATAGCTGATCGTGCCCCATGTGAAGAAAGGGATGACAAACCCTGTCCCTTCACATTCCTCGTACCATTTCCAGGTGAGGATGTATGCACTAACCGCGAAGCAGACGTGATGGTGCCATCCCTAGGTACTCAACAGCCAGACCCCCCCAGGCCATGTTGACCCACAAGCCCCATACATCCTCCCGGATATCAAACCTGTGTCACTGTCAACACACTGCCAAAGCACGGAGCTGTGCATCAGGGGGGGATCCAGACCTGGTCTGCCTTCATCCTTGCCTCAAGAGTTCATCAGTGGGCCATGAGTGTGCCTGCCCTATGAGAACCCAACGACGGCAACTGTGACCCGCCGCCTCCTCGCTCCAAGCACATGCAAGCATTCTGTGAAAGGTATCTACAAGAGTCCTGGTGCATCCAAAATTGGGCGATGGGCTACTGTACAGAGCACTGGGGTCTGCGCTTCATGCTTTCTTCTCCTTCTTGCCGGACTCCTCCTCCTCCTCCACATCGGCCAGGGCCTTTGATGCCAGGCCGCCTACATACCAGATGGTGGCTGCAGTGGCCCCGAGACCCAGCGCCACCTGAGCAGTAGCATGACGTGCAGGGAGCGCCTTGGCAAGGGAGGGGTTGTCATGGATGGGGACGCTGGGGGCGGCTCAGAGCCTTTTCCACTCCCTTGCGAGCCCACAATGCACCACCTCACACCACCCCTGGTGCACCCACTGACCTGCCACGGCGCGACTCCGTGCCCCGAGGCCAGGTCCTTCCCATACGCGCCCACCGACACATACGCAAACGTGCCTGGGCGTGCGGCGAGGGGGAGGGGGGTGGGGTTCACGCAAACCACTGGCAGCAGATTGCACAGGGGGTTGGTAGACCCAGTCCAGGCTCAGGTAACATACGCTGGCCGGGCACGTCACCATGGGGCCCTGAACGCTGCGCCGCAGCTTTGCCTATGTCACCCCTTTCCCTAGCACCCCCCTCCCCCTCCCCTCACCTGGGAGCATGCCTATCCAGCTGCCCAGCATGTAGGACCCCACGTCCACGGAGGTGAGGCCGTACAGGTAGTTGCTGGCGGAGAAGGGGAGGAGTGGGGAGAGGCGGAGCAGGGTCACGACGCGCAGGCTGTCCTTGCCGATGGCACGGTCGATGGCCGCAAACTGCTTGTTCTTGGAGGCCATGGCACTGACCCGGTCGCGGGCCAGGTAGCGCGCGATGAGGAAGGCGGTGGTGGAGGCTATGGAGGCGGCCAGGGAGACGGTGGCCACCCCGGGCCACAGGCCAAAGAGGGCGCCGGCAGCCACTGTCAATGGGATGGCGGGCACTGCACATTGGAGGGGGGGTGACGGTGGGGAAGGGTGAGGGTGGCACAGGAGGGAGTGGTGCCCGGGAGCGCGCGGTGGAGGGGGAGGGGTGAGCATGCGTAGATAGAATAGAAAGCGGTAAGGTGCGCTGAGGGCGGTGGGGAGGCTGGCGATTAGCAATGGCGATTGTCATGAGATGCACTCAGCCTTTGAGCAAGGTTGCGCCTGCCCTGCGCACCTGCCACCAGCTCGAGCAGGGCATACGCTGCCACATACACTAGGTAGCCCTCGGGTCCCATGGCATCAATCACGCCGGTGAACCACTCCAGCGAGACCCTGGCGACGCGCAGGTACAGGGGAGGTTGAGTCTGTCAGGAGGTGGCATTGTGCTTTTTGGTGCATCCGAATTTAGACCAACGCCACAGACGCACCCCCACCCCCGGGATCCATCCAACCATCATCCCCCAGCGCGCACCAGATCTGATCCTTAAAGTAGAAGCCCGCGCCTGCCACACTGACCAGGCCTACCGCCGCCAGGATCGCGGCATTGGACTTAAATTCCTCGGCCTCGGCCTCTGTTCCAGATTCTGTGTCCTCCAGATGCTCTGGCATCCCTGAGCTGCTGCCGTTCCCAGAGCTCGCGCCAGCGTCAGCTGGAGTGCTTGGGCGTCCCTCTTCTGAGGACCTGGAGGACCAACCGGCATGGGCATGAGCTGAGGGGGCACATGTAGTGTAACCAGTCCCAGATTGCTGTGATGAAGGTGTCAGGGGCATTGAACAGGCAGGACCCAAGCCTCCTACCCACTCGTGCCTGTGAGACTGCTTGGCCGTGGTCGGAGCTTCCAGCCTGGAGGCTGCGGGGCCCCCGTCCCTGCTTCCCATCCGCGCGGCCATCCGCGGACGTCGAGATGGAATCCAGGACGTCTGTACTTTCAGGGGACATGCCGCCGCCTGCGGGGTCCCCATGCACCTGGTCATGGCAGCACATGCGCCTGGACCTGGTGGAATCCCGAACGCACATGCCCTCCCCCGATTCGCAGACCTGACAAGCTTGCGCCTACCTGCAGGACGTTCGATGCCAGGCTCATGCTGGTGCAGATAAACATTGTATAGGTGGGTGTCAGGGTGCAAGCCGTGCGGTTGTGATCGTATTGAGGAATTCACGGTCACCTCTCCGCGGATAGCTGGTGCGAAGCCCCGCACATAGGCTGCCCTCCGAGGTGCCGCAGCGGGAGATCAAGGGACGAAGCTTATAGAGGCTAGCAAGTTGAATGCATGTTTACTGCAGGAGGCATAAATCTGTGGCGGGGGATGAGACTATCGTCCCCGTCCTTTCCCCCGTCCTGAGCTTCATGCATGCCCAGCCACGTCATAATGCGACTACTTCCTATTCGACCCAAAGCCTGAAACTCCCTTTTCGAGGACTGGAACGCGTACTATCCTACATGTACCGTGAAATCAAGCCAGCCATATCTGCTGACAAGGATTATAGCGCTGAGGGTGGTGTGGGAATGGGGCCAGGCGAGAGTGTTCCTATGCGGTGCCCACAGGGAGTGTCACGTTTGCACATGCCTCCATGCCCAGCTCCTTGCAGCTGGTGAGTGCGTCTGTGCAGATCTCCGTACTGGCACCGTCAATGCGCGTGAGGAACTCGGCCCCCTTGCGGTTACCCATGCCGGACCCTGTTGGGAAAGATTGGAAGAGGAGGGCTGGGCACGATTTCAGAGACCTGGCCGAGTGACTGACAGAATGTTTGGACCCACATCCACATTCCAGGCTGTGCAGTGGGACTCCATTCGGTGGCAGGTGACTATTCTGGTGCCCTTCAATGCGTCAAGATTCCCCATCCTGCGACTGCATCTCCCATCGGCTGGATACAGACTCACCTTTCACCATTTTGCCACTATACTGGCTCATGCTCTTCGTGGCGTAGTGGTAGAGCATCATGCGATCGCCCCTGCGAGGGTTCACAGAGCCAGGCGGTCACGCTTCACAGCGGTGCAGGCATCAATGCCTGGTTGAGGTCCGATGGCCTGGTGCTTTGATGGGATCACACTCTGCATCGCCTCTCCTTGCCAAGGCATGGACTCCACTGCCAGAGGGAGCGGCAGTCTTGAGCATCCAAGTCCGCTCACACCTCCCCGCAAGCGCCCTGGCTGCACACCCCTCCGCCCTCCCACACCCAGCTCACGAGACCGTGGCCGACATGGCCTCAGTGACTTGCTCCCCTGCCAGGGTCACAGCACTCGCCCCCGCTGCATACTCAAAGTGGTGGGGGTCCGAGCTGGTGCCCCTCACAAATTTGGTATTAACGATAGACTTTATCTGTGGCATGTGGGGGAGAGTGGTGTAGGTATGTTGGCACTCTGTGCGACCTTGCAAACGAGAGCGTCATTGACGCCAACGATGTGCATGGGAATCAAGGCAGTGGACACAAACCAGCGCCTGTGTCCGACATATCGAGTGTCCTTGCCCTTACTCCCACCGCCGCCCAGGCCCCAGACGCGAGGGATCATACGCACATGTCGATTCTCAGGGTATTGTACTGGCGTGCATGCCAGGAAGTTCTGCAGGACTCCCCCCCCTGGCTGGATCGCATGGCCTGTAGTGAGTGCATGTGGGTTTGCGGGGTTGAGATCTGGGTAGTTGTCCTACAGCAACAAGCCAAGCACTGCTCAAAGTCTGTGCAGGTCTTGGCAAGTAAGCCGCTCCATGAAACACGATGCACAATAGGATGAGTGCAATGAAATCCATCTGATCCAGCGAGACATTTGGCCTCAAAACCATCTACTTGTTTCCTGGAAGGGAAGACTCCTTTACTCACAACACACACCTGCCCCCCTCTGCAGGCCTCCGTCCCCATCCAGTACCCTAGCCACCGACCTCCCGGGCCCAGCAGCCTCCAGTTCACCGCCAGGGCGCCGTGCTGCTCAAATTCCTTGAGCAGGCCTGGCAGCCCCCTTGCGCGCTCGGCCGATGCCATCACCAGGAACTCGTCAACATCGATGAAGGCGATGAAGGCATGGAGTGGGCTTGCATGGCGCAGGCACAAGTCATACAGCTTGATCTGCCGGGGAAGGGTGAGGGTGCACTCAAAGAGTCAGTGGAGGTGGAGTGGAGTGACTCTGGCTCAGGTGTCGAGGGGAAGATCACGTCACATGTGTGAGCTTGTACGATTGCATGCAGCAAGTAGGGCGATGGTAAGTTGCTGCTTTGGCATGGCCAGGAGAGGGCTGATGCGATACGATGCAAGGGGTGGTCGTGCAGAAGACAGGACACCGCACGCTGTTGCCCCTGGCTACCCTCCTTTTCAGCATGCAATCAACACAATGTGCAGGAAGCGCCCCCTTGGTCTCAGATGCACAAACTCCAGTCAATCTGGCACCTGCATCAGAGGCACAGTTATTGGCGTGACTCGCGGCAGGTAGTAGTACTCCACGCGCCCCTGATTGATGAAGTCCTGTGTGCATGGGAGGGGACTGCAATGGTTGGGGAGCTGCAGCCTAGTTGGTGCACTGTTCACCAGGCGCATGCATGCCCGATCAGCACGGGGCAGGGGCCGACTCCATTGCACACAGCCAGTGATGATCAGCCAGTCACATCCCCACCACCCTGTCTACAATGAAGGCCCTCTCCTCCCGCCAAGAGGAAGAGACGCACTGCAATGTCTGGCTCCACAGGCTCGGGATTGTCCGTGTCAAACAGGTAGATGCGGGCGACTCCCAAGCGAAGGTGGTAGTCTGCCCACTCCCGAACGTCGGGGCCCGCATCCTTCGTGGCGGCACAGATGGCGACATACTCCTGTCCCGCAGGGGTGCCCTGAGCTTGCTCAGCTTCCTTGACATGGGCCGATGCGTTGGCCTTCTCTGCAGCTGAGCCTGCATTCCCTGGCAGCTGCCTGGCGTCAGAGCTAGCATCCAGAGTCTGGCCGTCTCCCAGGGAATGAACCTGTGCAACCCGCGATCCGGCTTCTAGCCCTTGGTCGCCAGTCGCAGACTTCTCCAGTCCTTCTCCTCGGCTGATCGGGAGCCAGCAGGCAACGACGGCCAATAACAGCAAGGCAGCAATTCTGCACCGGGATCGCTGCGGTCGCCCGTCCACGCCACTCTCCATGCGATGACTGGTGTGGACAAGCTCCGCTTTCCCTACACAGTAGTTCCCATGGGATCGTATCCGCAATGGACAGCTTTGTATCACTTAGCCCCGGGAAGAGGGTCGGCCGGGTCAGTGGGGCTTGCAGCTCGGCAAGTGTGGTTGGCTATGTCTTTGTGGAAATTTAGTTGTGATCTCTCAGGTCATTCCCTCGCGGGGACAGTTGAGTGCGCACTTTCCCCGGCCATCCGAACAAAAGTGCGTTGTTCGCCGTGGATCTGTTTTGAGATCATGCGCTTGATCGCTGCCATTTATATCCAAGGGGGTTGCAACGAGATTTTGACCAAGAAGATAACATTTGGTTGCTGCCTGAAAGCCTGGACCTGTCCACAGTAACAAGAAGGGAGCGGGCTTCAGCGCAATTTGGTCCTCATCGAGCAGGCCCCGAGGATGCCTCCCTTTGGCAGGCTAACAAGAAGGGCAAGGATGCCAGCTGAGGCTCAAAGGTAAAGCCTGGGAAAAGTCCAAGAGGCAACCACATGGCGACGGGAAGCGGTGTCAAGTGATGAACAGAGTTTGTTTGAAGGTGTTGATGCTGCTTGCTGCTGCGAAGGCTGCCACCAGCAATCCACAGTCCTCACCCTGCCAAAAGGTTTAAAAAATGTTCATACACAGTGGAAGCTTGGCCTTCCAAGGCCCCGGCCGCTTGTTACTGTGTGCAGCCAATGGTGAGTCACCAAGGACGATGCACACTGGGGCCAACTCTGCGTGCTGGATGAGCACCCAGAGAGACTTCCAATTACTTTACTGGAGTACTGTTGCAGCCTCCTCGATGACCTTCCAGTCATAGATCGTGTAAGCTAGACTATTGGAACGCCCTAGTGTCAAGGCGGTGAATGCCGAAAATGCCAATGCTATGGGGGCTGTGCCATCGAGGAGCGTCAGGAACATGCGTGGCGAACCGAAAGGTACTTCTGCCCGCCCCACTTGATTCGATTTTGCGAAGTGCCACACCTCGGACGCAGGGACACATGCAGTCGAGACAAGACTCACAAGCTCTCCTTTGCGCCTCTCCTAGGCCAATTTGGCATCGGTATCCTTGTAAATTGTGGGAAGTCTGTGTCGTCCTGTGCATCTGCTCGTTCCTCGTCTGTGTGCGAGAGGGACCGTCAGGTGCAGCGGCGTGCAGGTACCGTATCCCATGACCCCCGCACCTCCTTCGACTGCCTAGCCCCAGGTGAGGGTGCATAAATTCTCGGTGTTTCATGTCCCTTCGATCCCTGCATCCCCACCGCTCCAAGCAGCACTGGCCCAATGTCGTTAAACCACCCTCCCAGGGAGCGATGGCGGAAGGGTGGCCCCGCCAGCAGGTCCCTGCCCCCACCTTGAACGGTACTCAGCACAGCAACATGCACCCCATGTACCTGGGCCAGCACGCCGGCCTGGGCCAGCACCCCGGCTCGGCCCAGCTGGCTTCCGGGCAGGCAGCGGACCGCCCCACCCCCGACCCCCCGGCCCCCCTGCCCGCCTCCCACGTCTCCGCCGCCTACAACGCCGTGCTGGAGCAGCTCACCCCCGCGGTGCAGCGGAAAGTGGCCTCACAGCTGGTCATCATGACCGCCACCCTGCGCCAGACCAAGACCTGCTCGGTGGAGGACGCCACACGGGCGGTGCAGGAGAAGCTGCTGCCCCGCATGCGGGAGGCGGTGGCGCGCCAGCAGCAGCAGCAGGCGGCGGCCGCGGAGATGGCGGCCCGCCAGGAGCAGGACGCCGCGCAGCGCGGCGCGCCGGGGCCCTCGCCCCGCCCGGGCGACGCCGCGCCGGGCATGCTGGGCGCAGCGCCGGGCGGGTACCTGGCCGCCCTGGGGGGGCCCCAGGCCCCGGGCGGGCAGCAGCACGCGTACTATGTGCGGGGTGGGCCCGCCGGCGCGTACGCGCCCGGTCCCACCCCTGCGCCGCCCCCGCACGCGGGCCTGTACGGCGTGCCGGGTCAGGGGCAGGCGGAGGCGTACGGCGCCAGCGCCAGCCCCGGCCCCGCCCCCGGCGTGGGCTTTGGCCAGCGCCCGCTGCAGGGCCAGGCGCAGCAGCACGGCCTGGCGCCCGGCTACGGCGGCATGGCGTACCCCGGCGCCGGGGTCCACGCCCCCACGCGCCCGGCCCTGCACATGCCGCAGGCCGCGGGCGTGTATGCGCCGGCGGGCCAGCCATCGCAGCCGCCGCAGGGCGCGGCCCAGGACCAGCAGTGGGCGCAGCACGCGCAGCAGATGCAGGCGTGGCGGGAGGCCTGGGTGTCTGCGCAGCAGCAGCAGCAGCAGGGGTTGGGCACGGCGGGCCGGCGCTAGGCCACGGGACCCCTGGGGCCCAAGCTGCGCTGGGGACCGGTGGGCACCACGGCATGCAGGCGCGGGCGCAGCAAGGGGCGCTGCCGCTGGGCGCGGCCCCGGGCGCCGGCGCTGGGTATGCCGGGGCCGGGCAGCGGCCGGGCCTGGGTGGGTCCCCCGGGGTTCTACCCCCGCCGCAGGCCCAGCAGCAGCAACAGCAGGGGCCAGGCCTGCCCTCGAGCTGGGGCGCAGCCGGGGAGGAGGCGGCCGCCGCTCGGTCGGCGGCCGCGGCGGCGCAGCAGCAGCTGGGCCGCGGCAGGCTCGCCGCGGGCCTGGAGGCCGCCAACCCCGCCACGGCGCCGGGCGGGGCGGGCGCGACCCCAGTGCCGGGGCCGATGACACCGGCAGCGCAGCAGTACCTGGCGGCGAGCGGGCAGTACGCGGCGCAGGCGCCCAGCGCGCAGCAGCAGCAGCAGCAGTACATGCAGGCGCACGCCGCGGCGATGCAGCAGCACGCGCTACGTCAGCACGCCGCGCAGCAACAGCAGCAGCAGCAGCGCATGGCGCAGCAGAGCGCGCCCGCGTCCCAGGACCCGCGCTTGTGAGTCGAGCTTGCGGGTGTAGAGGAGGTTGGGGGGCGGGGGCCCGCAGGCTCTTGGCGGGGTGAGGGTCGGGCAGGCGGAGGGGTTTGCATTTTGCGGAGGGGAGGAGGCACAGAAATCTGGGCCCTTGTCGCTTGTGCGGTTCAGGGTGGCAGCAAGTTGCATGTGGCGGCATGTCCTGGTGCCGCAGCTCGCAGCCCATCATCCCGCAGCCCTGCGCATGTATGGCTCCCTTGCCAAGGGACCTTTCTCTGCTCAGCTGCGGCCCCCAAAGATCTGTTCCCCTCTCCTCGAACACACAGTTGGGGGATGGGCGGCGGGGTGCCCGGCGCCGCTCCGGGCAGCGTCCTGCCCTCCCACCCCGGCCAGATGCAGCGCCAGCTGTCCCCTATGGATGTGCAGGGCATGGGCCTGGGGCGCAGAGGCCCCGGACCCCCCTTTGGCGCGGCGGGCCCGCCGCTGGACCTGGGGCCCGGCGGCGCGGACCCCGGCGCGCTGCAACGCGCCTCCGCCCTGCAGCAGTTCCGGACGCAGCGCCAGCTCTTGGCCGCGCGGCCAGGCAGCGGCTATGGAGAAGCCGCCCCCGGCGGGCTCCCGCCCGGGTTTGGGCCGGCCGGCTCGCTGCCGCCGCCGCCGCCCCCGGCGCCGCAGCGCAGCCTGGCCTCCGCCTCGCTGCCCGCGCCGCGGCCCGGCCCGCCCGGCGTGGCGCACTCGCTGGCGGCGCACTCGCTGGCGGCGCACTCGCTGCCGCCCGGCGTTTCGGCGCGCACCATCATCGGCGGGCAGGGCGCGCAGGGCCCCGCCCGGCAGCCGCTCGCGGCGGCGCACTCGCCGGCCCCCGCGCAGCACTCTCTGCACCCGGCGGCGGCGCGGCCGGCGGACACGCCGCCGCCGCGATCCGCGACCAAGCCCGCGCCGCGCCAGTCCCAGCACGAGAGCGTGGTGCAGCATGTGTCGCACTTCTGGAGGGACGCGCTGGCCGTGCCAACGGGAAAGCGGGCGAGGCATGCCGCGCTGGAAAGGGTGGCGTCGGCGCGCGCCCAGGTGGGCTTTTTTTTGGGGGGGGGGGCGCCGCGTGTGTTGCGGGTGGTGGTGGTGGGCTGCTTTGGAAGTCGTGTGCTCGATATGCCCAGGGAAAGAATGGGCACCTGCTTGCACCGCGATGAATCCCCAGCCAGACAGCCGTGTGCGACGCATCCTTGGACCTCCCTCTCCATCCACCAGCACATGCGCACACATGCATGCAGAGGCAGGAGGCTCTGGAGCGGTACGCCGAGAGGGCTGGCCTCCTGGCCCAGCTCTTCGACGGCAGGCCCGCCACGGCCCAGCCCCTCCTCGCCAGTGAGGCCGAGGGCCTGGCGCAGCTGGCGGCCGGCCGGCCTGTGAAAGCGAGCCCTGATTTGGGAGCCGTCGCGGGTGATGCAGCCGAAGTGGAGGCAACGGCTGCGGCCTGGGATGAAGCACGAGAGGCGGCGGGCGACTCGCGGGGGGACGACACGGCCCCCGTGTCGGCCACGGTCGCGCCCTCCGCGTCCACTGGGCACGCGCCAGCAGCGCAGACCCCCGGCCAGTTCTGGTTGGGGGGGGCGGTGGAGGGCCTCGGGGGCGTGGAGGCCCTGCGCTCGCTCGCCGCCGCCGCCAGCGGCGACGAAAAGGCTGAGTCCTCGTCTGTGGGAGACTGGCCCACGGCCGTGGTCCACTGGGACGCGTCGCGAGGGTCGCCTCGCCTCTCGGGCCTCTCGGCCGACCTGAGCCTGACGGCCGAGCCGCTGCCAGTGAGCCTGGAGGCCTCTGGCTGGGGCGGACCGGAGGATGTTGTGCCGGACAGGCAGGCTGTCCTGCTCTGAGCGCCTTGGGCCGTCAAGTCGGGAGCGTGCCCCGGGGTCTGACTGCCGGGAGCATGCCCCCTCGGGGGGCTGTCTACAGGTTCCACAACGTGTCGCTGCGAATGCGCTGGCCGACGCTGTCGCGACCTCAAGAATTGGCGCTGCGCATCCCTCACTGGGAGGCTCACACCCCACACACGTTTTCAGGCACGCTCTTCCCTCTTGCACACCTCTCATGGCCTAGCAACCCCTGCCCGCACCGAAGAGCGGCGTCGAGGGGTGCAGACATGCCCCTGGACTGGAGTTGTTGCCTTCTCCCCTTTCACGACTTGGTCATTCATGCACTACATCCCTCGCACTGTGAAAGTCTGTACCGGTTCAAGCACACGGTTTTGAAGACTCGGGCCTGATATGACGGACACCATGAGGCCGCTTGGGGGGCCCTGGACATGCTGCCACTCGGCATCTAGAAGGACGCGAGCGCAGTGAACTCGTCGTCCTCCATCGCGCGAATGTCCTGCGTTGGGAGGGGAGGGGAGGCACATCAGAGGGGTGGCAGGAGGAGAGTTTACTCTGCTGCTGGCCGCCACCAGGCCCCACATGTTGTACGGTATCATGGACAGGGCGATTGTCAAGCATGACCATCCCCTCTCCGTCCAGCCCACAGCTGGAGGATTGGGATTGTCTGGGACCCATCGACGCCTCCACCCCAGGGTCTAGAGCCCCAGTGTCTCGAGCCACAGTGCGACCCCTCGGTACCTTGACACCCGGGATGAATTCCCGCACCGCCTCCAGAATCTTCACCCCCGCTCCCCGCTGTTCCCTCTGCAGCGGCACGTAGGGCAGCCGGAACACCGGCTTCACCAGGCCGCACATCGCCAGCGCCGTGTTTCTGTTTTCAAGGGGACAGGGCGGGTGGAGGGGTGTGTGGGCTGTTGGAGTGGAGCCGGGGCGGGTGGTGCACCACAGCCGCGATCCAGCAGCCCCCTGCAACACGCAGTGTTACCCCTCGTGAACCCTCCTCAGTATCCCAAGGGAACAGCAACCACCTCTCCCTTTCCAAGCACACTCACAGGCCGATGGGGTTGGGCTCCGCGAAGAGCCAGGCGATGAGATCCGCCAGCTTGGCCGCCAGCTCATCGTCGCGGCGCGCCATCAGCGCGGCAAATGCCCCCGGCACCAGGTTGCTGGTGACGGAGACCACGCCCTGCGCTCCGTGCTCGTGCCGGGCGGCGTGCGCCTCGTCGTCGTTCCCGCTCCAGCAGGTCACGCCGCGGCCGACGTAGCCCGCGATGCGCGCGTTCCCCGTGCACTCCTTGACCCCCAGCAGGTTGGGGTGGGAGCGCAGGGCCAGGATGACGTCGTCGGGGATGTCCTGGCCTGGGGGAGGGGGGAAAGGGAGGTGCAGATGGGGAGTGACAAGGGAGGAGCAGGGTCCACGACGCATGGACACGCGGTGTGCTTGGTGTGCATCTGCAGGGTCTCCAGCGCCCGCAGGATGCGACGGCGGCTGGCAGTGCACCGCAGCCTGTGACGCCCAGGGGACTGCATGGTCCACTGTGACAGCGGCTCCCGTCCCACACGCCATCCCTCATCCAGTCCGGGCACGAGATCCCTACGCGCCCCAATGACACCGCCAGGGCAACGCCCTGCCGGTCCTAGGGGAAGCTCGCGTCATTCCACACCAGCACATTCCAATTCCCAACACTGTGCAACCCCCTCCACCACCCCCAACTCAACCCCCCAGCCAAGTGGTAAACAACCCATCCTCGCACCTGTTCGGCCCGGGACATTGTAGAGCATTGCGGGCCCCTCGGCCAGGACCGCCTGGAAGTGGGTGGCCAGTCCCACGGCCGAGGTCTTGCCGTAGTAGGGGTTGATGTGCAGCGCAGCATCCATGCCCACCGCAAACCCCTGCTCGCTGGCGTGCACCGCCTCGCGTGTGGAGTTGGACCCCGTGTTCCCGATCACGCGCACGCGGTCGCCAAAGGAGTTGACGGTGTGCGCGATGAGCATGATGTGCTCGTCCCAGGACATGAGCTGGCCCTCCCCCGTGGTGCCGCCGATGATGAGGCCATCCACGCCAGCCTCGATCTGGGCGTCCACCAGGCGGTCGTAGGTGACCAGGTCAAACTTGCCGGAGGCCAGGTAAGGGGTCTTGATGGCTGGGATGGGGGTGAAGGCGTGCAAAGGGGGAGGTCTATAAGTCGCCCCGAAGAATTGAAGGAGGCGTGCTGGGCCCCCCCCTCCCTCATAATGCCCGGCCCGGGGTCCCATGACAAGGGCGCATGAAGCATTACCATCCAATCAATATCATCAAATGCTCATCTGGGGCGCCGGTAATGCGGCCCAAACCCTCGTTCCCCATCCTGCGTGACCCACCCGTGACGAGGCGCATCTGCTGCAGGGACTCGGTGTGAGACTTGGCGGCCTTGACGCTGCGGGACGGCGCCAGAACCGCACTCGTTGAGCATGCTGATCGCCTTGCGGATGTCCTGGTAGGCTGTGCCTGGAATGCGGGGGATCGGCACAGGCTGGCGCCCTGCATAGCTGGTGCTGTCGGTACTGGTCCCGGCGAGGATGAGAAGAAGGCGGTGGTCAATCCGCCCAAGCTCACTTTGGACAAAGAAATATACTTATATCTCTTTAGCGGGTACGGGAGTGCCCAGCCATGCATGAGACAAACGTCGTGACATTTGCGCGCGCGGTGCCACATGTTGGATTTTAGTTTGACAACCGGCCTCCCTCCGGTGTGCAGAGGGAAGGTGGCATGCGTATGCACCAGCCGAGCAGCCTTCCTTTGCATCACATCCCTTCACTCCACATTATTCCTTGAGAGGCTGTGAGAGGATTCTGAAGACGCCACCTGGTGTTTGACAAGGCTAAATTGGATAATTTTGTCATGAAAATGGCAACTGCAATGGGCCCCCCCCATGGTAGTCATCCAGAGAGCTTCCACGTACATATGACACTGATCCAAAATAATGGAAGTGCTAGGCTAGGCTAATCTCAGGTACGGAGTGTTTGCAAAGGGGAGTGCAACTATGACTAGTCCCGGTGCAGAGAAGGCAGTATACTGGAGCGTCACTGGGGTCACAATGTTCAAATCACCCGACCCGTGCTCTTCTACAGTAGAATGCGAGCGTTGCACCCTTCCTGCACAACTCCTGTCCATCCCCTAATGAGCGAAACTCCATAGCAATCTGGGGCTATCAGATGCCGTGAAGGAAGGCCCAGCCACAAAGTTGTGGGACAAAGTCGGACGAGTTCCTAGCATGATTTTCGTGGAGCGCTGCCATGAGCAGAGCTGTCAGGCAGCAATGATTCATGGGGTACCCTTGAATCCTCAAGTATACCCAGCAGTGTTCTGAGATGCATCGACAAGGTTGAATCCTATGCGTTCCAAGCGGCAGCTGATCATGGTGCGTCACATACGTATACATTCATCGCTGGCTATCGTTGGCGTGTTCCATGTGGCTTCCAGCCGTGGCTCACAGGCGTCCTTGGGTGGCAGGACCTCATAGTGCAGGCGCAGGCAGCAGGTGGGATCCTCGCTCTCCAGCAGGAGGTCCCTGGATGAGGGAACGGGTGGCGGAGGGATGGCGAGTGGGGGCTGGCAAGCGCGTATGGCCCACTGCAGATGGTCGCGCAGGGGGCTGCAAGCCCCAAGCCGAGCCAGGAAGCGGGTGTGACTGGTGCCAGTATGTCCTTGTACATCAAGTGCCGCATGTCATGCGGCAATGCTACGGATCCTGCCACTCCCTGGGGAGCGGGGGGGTCCGGAGGAAGCCCCCCTCTGGAGCAACCACCCATCCCCTCCCCAGGCACCTCACCGGATCGTCACAGCGCCGGGATCGGCGGCCGCGTCTCGCGCCCCGCGCTTGCCGGCGACCGTGACCCTCGCCTGTCCGGGGCGAGCCCCCGGCCGGGCCGCCAGGGCCTGGGCCACGACCTGGGAGGCCAGGGTGTGCGAGACGGGAGGCGTGGCGAGCGGGGGGCTGCCCAGCGCACGAGTGTGTCGTGCCGCTCGGCACCCGGTCGAACTGCCAGGGCCACCCGCCGAGCCGTGCTCGCCACGCCTGGCACATCCTGGGCAGGACAGATCGCACCCCCACAGAAAGTGAAAAGCCCAGCCCCCTCCTGCTGGCCCACCTCCTGCACATCTGCCAGGGTCGCGGTGGGGGGGCAGGTCAGGGCCTGCTGGGGCAGCGCCTGCCCCCCGCCGCCGCCCGGGTCCGCCTGGCCCCAGACGCCCACGGCACGGCAGCGCTCGGGGGGGCGCGGCGCCACCAGCACCGTCGCGCGCCGGGCCTCGCCGCGCAGCGCGCCCGGCCCGCCGGGCACGGCCTCGGCGTAGGCCGCCGCCAGCTCGGCGGGGTGCTCCTCCGGGGTCAGGTGGCGCGGCACCAGGGGGGGGGCGGTGCCGGGGGCGGCGGGGCGCCGGCCCGCCGGGTGCGGGGCCCGCAGCGGCCCCCGGAGCCCCAGCCGACGCCGGCCACTCGCGCCTCGTCGGGCGCCGCCGCGGGCCGTATGGGGTACGCGCCGGGCAGCAGCTCTCCGTCGGGCTCGGTGGCCTCCAGGATGTATGCCGCCAGGGGGTTGCGGGCCAGGGCGCCGACCAGGATGGGGAGCTGCTGGGTGAGCAGGTGCGTGGAGATGCTGCGCTGGTTGGGGTGTGTGAGCTCGATGTACAGCGCCCTGGGAGCGGAGGGGCGGGACTTGGGTGGAGGCGGGCGTCGGGGCATGGGGAGGGTGGGGTGGGGAGCGCCGGCATCGCGCGTGGGCCAGGCCACACGCCAGGGGTACGGAGAGCAGGAGCGGGGATGGCAGGCTGGGAGTGCGTCGCTGGGATCCAACTCTCCCGACTGGGGGCACTGGTTACCCCCACCCAGGTGCACCCGCGGTGAGCAAGGTGCACTGCTCGCAACTCCCTCCACCACCCAGACGCACCGCAGCCTGGGAAAGTTGAGTCGCCACCTGGAGGCCAGGACGGTGCCCACGACAAACAGGTCGTAGGCAGCCGCCGCTTCACCTAATGGTGTGGACCGGAGGGGTGGGCTGGAGGTGGTGGCGACTGGCATGGGTGCATGAGAGAGCGCCAGGCCCCGATGCCGGGTGCAGCCGGGTCCTGTGCAGCGACTTGAGCTCCCTCAGGGTCGGGGCCTCCTACCCCGAGCACATGCTGTCCAGCATGCGTCTCATGCACTCCACCCCCTCCAGACCCCCATCCATGACACGCCCTGCCACCTTCTCCTCCCACCCCACCCACCACCCACCCGGCGAGTCGTAGGAGCCCAGGAACCTGAACTCGCCGTTGTGCTTGGACCGGCTGCTCCAACCCCTGCTCTGCTGCCGCACCCCCTTGAACCCCGCCCAGAACCCCGGGTCGGGGCTGGGCTGGAGCGAGACAGGCCGGGGATCGGGCTCCGCCCGGGCGGGCCGCGGGATGGGCGCCGGCGCGCTGCCCTGCGCCGCGGCGCCGTTGAGACGCGCAGCGCCGCCGGCCTCTTGCGGAGCGGCGGACGGCGCGGCGGCGTGGGTACTCAGGCCTGCATGAGTCACAGGGATCTGGACACGGGCGCCTGCAAACGGCGCGACGGCGGACACGGAGGAGCCTGCGGGTGGCGCGGCGGCAGGCACGGAGGAGCCTGCAAGCAGTGGCGCGGCGGGCACGGGGGCGCCTGCAGGCAGCGGTGCGGCGGGCACGGAGGAGCCTGCAAGCAGCGGTGCGGCGGGCACGGAGGCGCCTGCAAGCAGCGTGGCAAAGTGTGCTGGCGGTACTGGTTCAATGCCCCCACGAGGGTCGCAGCGCGGGGCCTGCGGCCCCGTCAGGCCTCCATTGGGCAGCGGGCAGCGGGGCCGCGGTGGCAGGCGTGCGGGCGGCTCGCCCCCGCTCGGCCACGCCGTCGCCGGCAGGGCTCCCGTGGCGCTCTGCGCCACTGACGAGGGGCCCCGGTGGCCCGCCACCCCTGGTGCATGCAGAGAGGCGGTGCAGTCAGCCCCGGGTGGCTCTTGCACAGCTGCACCCGCCCTCCACCCCTGCCGTCCAGAAGCGAGTGGTGGAGGGGGGCCGCCAGCCCTTCGATGGGGGCCCAGCACGATGTTCACGAGGGCGTCAAAGTCAGTGTCCTGAGGGTAAAAGGAGGAGGTAAATTGCTTTTTCATTGGGGAGGGGGGGGGGGCAGGCATGTGAATGGCACAGGGTCCAGAAGGGGGGTGTCCTGCAGGCCAGGAGATTGATTGGCAGGCCCTCCGCCATGAAATCATGCTCCAAGGCCCAACTCACCACGCGCACGGCGCCGGGCGGGACGGGGGTGTTGCACTGTGGGCAGTTTGGGGCTCTGCGGCATCGGGACGGGGGTGCAGCCTCATCAGTGCGGGCGGGGCATTTGTGGCATAGTCTCATCAGTATGAGCGGGGCGGTTATGGCGCAGCTTCAGTCATATCGGCAGGGCGTTGAGGGCGCAGCCTCACCCACGTGGGCGAGGCGGCCGTGGCTGGTCACCTGCTAGAACCCATGCCCACGACGTCCCTGCACCCATCGCGTACCCCACCATTCACACCTGCCCAGGCATTCCTGTCTCGAAGCCCAGTTGCTCCAGCAAGCGGTGCAGAAGCGATGCATGCAGCTGGTCAGGACGAGGGGTTGCATGTATCCGCCTGGAGGGGCATGTAAGGGGGATGCCCGAGGCGAGTGATTCATGTGGTGGTGGCCGGACAGGAGGTCGGTACACTCACGATAGCCCATGAGCACACAGTCCACCTCCAATTCTGCACGCTAGGCCCCACCTGCGCAGTACGTGCAGCGCATCCGCTCCAGCAGCGGATTGGCAGGTACAGCCAGGAACCTGTCTGGGAACTGAACGGTGGCTGGGATGGCGCTGGCAGGTGTGGGCCCGGCGGCGCGGGTATTCCCTGCCCCTGCTCCTGCAGCGCTGGTAATCCCTGCCCCCATTCCAGTAGCCTGGTCTGCCATGTTCCGTTTTCCATGATCGGTACCACGACGGGGGGAAGGAGGTCTGCAGTACGACATCCATCCTGTTCCTGCAAAGGTAGGAACGGCAGAAAATAGGATCAAGCATGGAGGCCTGCAATGGGCACACCAGAGTGGCCACTCTGCAGGGCCCCGACAGGAGACCAGCCGCCAATGGGGACACAACAAGAACTGAGAATCTACAACATACAAACACACAACACCGCTGGAGATGGCGCCATCCAACCTGGAGCCCCGTTCATCAGGCGATGAGTGACTTGAGGGAAGGGCGAGCCGGTGCCATTCGAGCTGCATGTCGCCCGTGGTCTGGACAGTGGGAATGTGTAGTCATCATTAAATCAGTCACATTATTTGTGTGCAGAACATGTCATGCCATGAGGAATCGACCCGTTGGTAGTTCTCTCTCAGTGTGCTTCCGACATACTCGCGTCCTGCAACCAGCCAGGCGCGCGTCCAAAGCAAGTTTTGAAGGGGGTGGAAAGCCCGAAGCCCTACTCAAACTATTGAAGACCAGCTGACAAACCTTGCCGTCCCCCCGACACCAACCATTTCCCTTACCAAGATCATTGCGTGCCATTGAATAAAGCCAGTACTGCAAGGCTTCGAGTGATTTCTTCGGTCGCGTCAGCTCGCCCATAAATATGTCGGCAGTCGAGTCCACCCTCTGCGCTGCAGGTGCGGCTCGCACGAGGCCTTCGCCATCGCTGTTTCGATGATCGCTTCGTATGAACAGTGCAGACCTCCATCAGCCGATCGAGCCTGCATGATGACCCGGGCGGGGTTTGATGGGGCCAAACTCTCTCTCCACCACAGATCTGAAGGAATCAATTCTGTGCGAGAGCGAGGAGCGCTTCACCATGTTCCCCATCAAGTACCCCCAGGTACGTGAGTTGGATGGCATGTGTGACGTAAATGTTTAAATTGAGACGAGCGTGCGCGCCGAGCACGGGCGCCCTTCCCGGAAGAAGGTGAGGTCGGTCCCCCAACGCCTGAACATGTCCGTTTCTCAGGTTTGGGAGATGTACAAGAAGGCCGAGGCATCCTTCTGGACCGGTGAGACGGAAGATTCTTGGACCTCAAGAGAGCTGTATATTCTACATCCCTCATGACCCAGGATTAAGTGCACATATTAGGATGGCGCATTTCCACTTTGCTCTTGTCACCCACCCCGGGATTGGTGTGCATCCTTCCCTTCCCAAACCCCCCATCCACCCCCCCCCCCCCCCCCTTCCAGCTGAGGAGGTCGACCTGGGCAGCGACATGCAGGACTGGGAGAAGCTGAACGAGAACGAGAAGCACTTCATCTCCCACATTCTCGCCTTCTTTGCCGGGGCGGACGGCATCGTCCTGGAGAACCTGGGCGTCCGCTTCATGAAGGAGGTTACGATCCCAGAGGTGGGAGTGGTTTGAGAAAGAGGACCATCCTGCCAGGCTGCAGTTATCCTCGCCTGAAGCTGCATGCCTGGCGATGCCACCTTCTCCCAGTGTTTCCCTCAGTCTTGGGAACTTGGCCCCTCCACCATGCTACTCACCGTTACCTTGGCCCCACCATCCCAAAATCCACCACCCGGCAGGCCCGCGCCTTCTACGGCTTCCAGATCGCCATCGAGAACATCCACAGCGAGATGTACAGCCTGCTGCTGGATGCGTACATCAAGGACCCGCGGCAGAAGGACATGCTGTTCCACGCCACCGAGACGGTACCAGTGGTCAAGAAGAAGGCCGACTGGGCGCTGAAGTGGATCTCGAGCGCAGAGCGATTCGCCGAGCGCCTGGTCGCCTTTGCCTGCGTGGAGGGCATATTCTTCTCCGGCTCCTTCTGCTCCATCTACTGGGTGAAGAAGCGGGGGCTCATGCCGGGGCTGACCTTCTCCAACGAGCTCATCTCCCGCGATGAGGGCCTGCACACCGACTTTGCCTGCCTTCTCTACTCGTGAGTGGCCAGGCTGGCATGGACTGGGATGATTGGGAGGGAGTCCCAGCCTGAACGCCACGAGAGTGCTCTGACCAGGGTGCGGGTGCCGAGCGCAAGGGGTCTGTCACGTCCATCGTTTGGCCCACACTGCGTGCTGAATTTCCTTTTGCCCGGCACCCTGCCCCATGTCGTCCCTCCCCATGCTTCCAAACACACAGGCTCCTAAACGACAAGCTCAGCCAGGAGCGCATCGCCGAGATCGTGCTGGAGGCGGTCTCCATCGAGAAGGAGTTCATCTGTGACGCCCTCCCGGTGGACCTCATCGGCATGAATGCCGGTCTCATGGCACAGGTGGGGCTGCGTCCTTTGGCATTGGGGTGACCGTTTGATGCAGCTGCCGAGCCTGTGCCTTGCGTGAAACCCCGCAGACCTGGCCGCTGGAAGAGTGCCTAGGGCACGCCTCCTTTGCTTGGTGTGGAGGACCGGTCCCTGCTGCTCTGGATTTGGACTCCTGCCTTGAGAGAGGTGCTGTGTTTGAGCAGCCACCTGAGAACTATCCTTGAGAAGCCTGCCATCGAGCACTCCTCCTCTCACCAAACACTGTTTGCAGTACATCGAGTTTGTGGCGGATCGCCTGCTGGTCGCCCTGGGAAGCCCCAAGCACTACAACACCAAGAACCCCTTTGACTGGATGGAGCTCATCTCGCTCCAGTGCGTCGGTGGTTCTCCGGCTGAGTTCCTATTATGGGTTTCCCTGGAGTGTCACCCTGCTTGGTGTGGCATTGCGCACAGGTGGTGAGGCCACATGCCTGCCCAGGCACCTGCAGGAGCGACCTGCGTCTGTGCCAGGGCTCCCCTCGAATCGACACCCGGTAAGGTCTCACCCTCCCACCATCTCCTAATCCACAGGGGAAAGACCAACTTCTTCGAGAAGCGAGTGGGCGACTACCAGAAGGCCAACGTGATGGCCACTGTCACCAACGACGGCAGCCACACCATGTCCTTTGACGAGGACTTTTAGAACGTTTTCCTCGGCGCCGGTGGGCTGGAGGCAGCTGACTTTGGAGAAGTTGGGCACGAGTCAGGCAGCAACCCGCACCTGCTCAACATTGCCTGGCCCCTTCAAGCCATAGGCCAATGCTTCTCCCTCCCCTTCTCCAGCCAAATCCCAGCCCACGCCACTCTCCTTTCCTGCTCTGACACATCCTCACCATGTTGCGTCTTCCCTCTGTAGCTACCAGCTCCCACCCATTCCCTGTGCACCCCCCCACTGACTCTTGTGCATGGCCTCCAAGCTGCACGCGCTCTGTGCCTCGACAAAGCCATGTCTGCCATCTCTACGTTTGATGTTATACACAGACAATGCAGTGGCGCTCAAGGGTTTGTTGAAGCGGGTCAGGGAGGGTCATGCTGCTGCAGCAGGAGCACACCATGCACTCGAACTTGTCAAAGGGCTATGAGGCGTTTCCTGTTGTGTGTCATTGAATCTTGGGGGTCCCTTCCGCAATTTTAGCATGTTCTGAAGCAAGTCGCTCCAGCTCACGCGGAGGTGGGTCCAGTACTGCCAGATATCCACCCAGCAGCTGCCTGCAAGATACCAGACAGACAATGCTACCTATCTGGGGCCTGGGAGAGCAGGCATCTGCCCGCTCTGGCACTGCTGCGGGTGGCATGCTGAGTGCAGAACCCAACCAACATTCAGAAAGTGGCCCACCACCTCACCTCCTTGACAGAGTGTTGTTCAATAGGTGTAAACTGACGTCAACGAGGCTGCCTTGGACTGCGGCATGCAGAGCATGCTCCTGTCCGGTCTCTGGGTCTCGTACTCTGAGACGATGCAGCATGTGGGGGAGGATTGCGAATTTTGGTGACCAGAGAGAGGCATCCATCTACGGCCACCTTTGAGCTTGATTGGTCGGAAAGAAGGGTGCTTCCCCACACCTGAAGCTCACCGGCACAGGAGGGAGTCGGCTTGCAGTCGGGGCCCACGGCCTTTCCTGTACACCGCCTCAGACACTGCTGAGCCCAGCTGCACATCCAGCTTGGCGTCCTTGTCTGTAGCCCGTACAATGCAGATTACAGTACTCAGTGGCATTCAAGAGAACCCTACTTCAACACGGCTCCACACCAAGGGTCTTATCCTCCACTGCAACATTCCCTCACCTCCTTGACACAGAGGATGGGAGGGGCTCAAGCGTACTATGCAGAGGCCATTGGGATGCACCAGAAGGTCGTAGGCATTTCCTTCCACACTCTTGACGCTACTCAGGTGGTATCGAGTGTAGGTGGTCTCCGCGTTTGTGGGAGGAGCTCCCACCGGGAGTGGGTCCGTCAAGTCGTACCCTTCCAGCATCGACATGGTGCAAGGATTTCACATTAAAGAGTGATTATACATACGAAAGACCCATTTCCCTCAAATAAACCGATGGCATAGACTGTTCCAAGGTCCATCAGGGCACCATGCAAAGACGGGCTTCCAGCGCCCGCGCCCGATCTTCAGAGCAGATTGTCGCCGCGAGGTCCGCAGTACAGGAGGATCCCTGGACTTACAGCTACCGTAGTATCATCTCCGAGCACAACTATATTCCAGCATGGAAGCGTGAGCCCACGGAGCTCGAGACATGTCGCTGCGCCTGGCGCCTGATGTCGGTGGCAGGCCGGCCAGCCTGCAGCAGCGATCCGGCTCTTCGCTCGTTCCAGCCTCAAGAGCTCTTCTCCCGGAGAGGAAATCCTGGTGTGGAACATCACGAAGTGGATGGTCTGCCGGATCTCGTCAGCGAGAGCACGCAAGGAGGCATTGGCTAGCAATAAGTCTCCATGCATCGGCCAACGATTCTAGTGGGCCAACAGGCTCCCCAGCCCCGGAGGACAGCCCCCCGGCCACCCCTTCTACATCCAGCCCTTTCCAAGAACCTATTCAAGAGAGTGGGGCGCCTGAGCCGAAAGGTTCTCCTCGCTGGTATCGTATTGTAGTGGCTGCTGCAAGCAAAGTACGAAGAAACCTCCTGGCGCTGCTGCTGACCCATGCGCTTGCAGATGCCGCCATCTTCCTGCTGCATCGTGCGAGCCATCGCCTCACTAACGAGGGTATGGTTGATGGGGTTGACGAGGACTGCTGCTCTGTTGCCATGAGAGACTGTACTGGGATGCCATACCCTGGCCAGCTATCACATACTAGGAGTACCGCTGCTCATGATGGGGCCTTCAGTACCGAGTGTCCAAGGCACACCACTCCCCTCCGCTCTTCATCCCCATCACAGTGGCATTCCGCTTCATCCCTGGACTGTCTGTGTCTACAGTACTGAATCCATGGTATCTCATCGTCGATCCTGCGATCGCCAATTTCCAGACAGGCGAGTGGCCGCTTCCACATGGCACTGCGGCCGACGGGCAGTCTACACTTCACTGGCTCGCTGAATTTTCATCTTCATAAATGTATCACACTTTTCCTGGTCTGATGACCTCCTATCTGGTCCTTGGCAAAACATTCCGCTCGCTCCTCCCCTGACAACACCCCACTCTCCGGCTGTCACGCAGGCTACCAGGCCGTCACCCTCGTTGTGTTCCTGCTTTCTTTCCCCATCAACGTCTTGTTCAAAACATGGGCAGTGGTTGCGACCATCCTCCTCTGCCAGCGCCAGGCCGACGATGCATCGACAGGTGCGTCCTGGTTCTGTGCTCTGCCGCGCGTGCGCATCTTGGTTGGGGGGTGCCCTCAGGCAAAGCTAATTCTTGCACAGTGCACTGCTCAGTAACCACCTGGGCTCTGCAAGGTGCCACGATTCACCACCTCCCCAGCCGCCGCCTTGGTCATCCAACCATGAGCCTGTGGCACTGCTGCAGGCGGCAGTGCCACAGGCACCGATGGACCCAATCCCGGCATCCTGGCCGCTGCAAGAGGCGCGCTGCGCACGCTGCGCTCCCTGCGCCCCGACATCGCCCGCCTCTGGCGCCCCGTCTTTAGCGTGGAGCTGCTGGTCGCCGCGGCGGTGGTCCCCCTGCAGTTTGCCTCCCTCCTGGTCGTCACCCTGCCCCTCACCCTGCCCCTCATCCTGGACCTCCAGGCCGCCACGCCGGCGGTGATCTTCGAGGGCCAGCGCGGCTGGGCCGCGGTGGTCCGTTCGCGGGCCCTCATCAAGCGCATCCGCTGGTCGCTGGCGGTGCCGTTTGTGATCACCGTGGTCGCGCAGCGGCTGGCCCAGAGGGGCCGGGAATGGGTCCTGGGCAGGCTGCCACCCAGGTGCGGGGGCGGCAGGGGCCGAGGTCTGAGGCTGGCCTGTCTGGCTGGGGCGGGCCCTGTGCCCTGAAGGCTGCACAGCGCTGGAGGAGGGTGCCCCGGCAGCCCACCATGCAGTCAACCCACACCAGCCCCTCAAACCCTCGCTAGAATGCCTGCCATTGCTTCCTCCAGGTTCTACACCGAGCTCGTGGAGATCCCCGTCGTCGTGTTTCTGGCTGGGACCCTGCTCTCCCTCCTGCTCATGAGGTACGATGACGCCCCGGGGTGAGGGAATGACATCCGTGTGATGGAGCACGCTCGCCTCAGACTGCATGACTGTGGGGATGGAGATGGGCCAGGGTGGCTCAGCAGGCATAATGCCTTGCCTGAAGCACTGATGATGGTGAGCCCTGTGTCTGCCAAGTATTCCCCATGCAGCTTGGCGCTTGCCTCCCCATGCCCATCGCACCCTATGCCCCACACACGCGGCAGGTTGCAAGACGTGTTGCCCTACGTTGCGTACTTTGAGGCCAAGGCCTCGGAAGAACTTGAGAGCGATGGGATGGTGGAGAAGCCTGGCCCAGAGCAGAGCCAGGCGACTGCCTAACCCTGGACAGGTATCAGGGTTTTGTCTGAGGCTCCCGCCTGGTTCTAGGTGCAGGCATGTGTCAGCAATTCCTTTCAGCTCTCATATGTTGAAACTTGCCCGAGCTAGGGAAGATATACAGAGGTATACAGGCCATAAAACTGTCGAGGGAGGCATCCCAGCCACCCATACTTCGCCATCATGCAACGACTCGGCCGAGACTCATGATCGCCCCGCCTGCATTCCCTATCAAAATAAAGTGAGAGGCTGGACAAGGGCCAACCCTCGTGTCAATACTATTGGATCAGTACATTACGGTGAAATGCACAACACCTGGCGAGTACGTGTATAAGATCTGCCCCTTAAAGTTTCGGGCAGTGAGTTCGGCAGTCCGCCATGATCACGCTGCTGGGATCCCCGCTGGTGCTCAGCGCCGCTACAACTGTGGTCAAGAAAGCATTTGAGGTCGGCTGAGAGAGTGTGGAGGATACTGGGCACTGCATGAGCCTTTGCCGCGATGCGCGCAGACCCTGTTGACAGGTGGCATGTGGTCACCCCCGAATGTACGTTCCGCATGTACAGGCCAGTGTAGCAACCTCCCTGAAAGGACTCGGTCAAACCATTAATCAGCTATACAAGGGGGATACAGAGGTGAGTTGTAGGCCCTGGGGAAGGGGCAGGGGTCGATGTGATCAGTGGGACAAGTGCGCATGCAAGTCCCTGGAGGATCCACGGTGCATCCATACCAGGGGCGGAGCTTGAATTGCATGGCGTCCTCGGCCACACCATGCCCCATACCAAGCTCTCTACCATCCTCGCGCAGCTCTTGGACCTAAAAACCGAGCTCGAGACAAAAGTAAGGATGCTGGCACTGCCCATTGACATCTTTGCCCGCCACGTCACCCAATCCAACACGGTGCGTCCGCATGGGGGAGCGCCTGGCAGCCCTTTGACACCTTGCCTTTTCAGAATGCGGCGAGTAAATCCTTAATCTCACCGTTCTATCAATCCATTGCCATTGCGGAAACCACCAAACCTCCCTCCAGGCGCTGCAAGAGGCGGTGGGGGTTGCCATAAAGGTCCTCCATGACATCGATGCCTTCCAAGACCTCCTGACACAGCAGGAGGTCCAGCAGGTAGGGTGGCGGCTGGTTACTACCCTACACATGCCCAGGGACAGTAAAGGCTGGATGGCATCGTTGTGGATCTGCTCCTGCGATCCTTGACCTTGCTTGTATAATGCCTCGCCGACAATGGACGGCCGCGCCCCGCTCAGCATTCTGAGTGGGCAATGGTGCCTGAAAAGCAGCCTCCAAATCCCCATTGTTAGGCACGTTTCTCCCTCACCCCTCCCCAGGCACGACGCTCTGTGGCACTGCACGCCGCTGCACCGCGCGACGACAGGCTCTCTTCGGTGGCAGTCAGGCAGCAGCTTCGAAAACTGATCCAGTCCCTGGATGGGGTGCTTCCCTACTTGACCCTAGCCATCAGCGCCGTGGGGCTCCTTTCCTCGGCAGGTGGGCCTATGGGGTTACAGTGGGAACGTTTTTGCCGTGATTCACAGGCTCTTGGCGGGCTGCTGTGCATTGCCGTTCATCCGCCTCAGATACAATGCTTCCTGCTTGTAAGACCTGCATTCACGGCTTAAGGTTTTTGCCGCGTTCATCCTCCATGCACCTGCCACAACTTGCCGCTGGGTGTTTCAACCGGTCAGCTCTTGTACTCACGGCTTTGACCCGATGCTGAGGTATCAACATTGTCTGGTGTGTTTACACCCCCCTTACCACCTTCCTCATGGCGTCGGGCATGCAGGTGTCCCTGCAGTATCCCCATCGAGGTATGCACAGGCCTCCCACAGCCTGCTGAGTCAGCAGCTTCCTGGCGAGGTTGTGTACTCCCTGGACCAGGTCTTGTAGGGGAAGGAACCTTGAGGTGTCTGCGCCTGGGCAGCTTGCTCTGTTCTTTGCTCGCCCAGAGCCTTGACAGCTTGCTGCCATTTCCCGCCGTGCTTTGCATGTATTTCATGGTACCGCAAGCCCTTGCTAGCCCCCTGCCCCTGCCCAGGTCGCCTGGTATCGCCAGTCTTCGCTGCGGCCCCAGGCCGGCGTGCCGCCACAGATGAGCGAGGTCTTCCCGCTGTGCACGCTGAGCCTGGTGCGGGGCCAGGCCCCCTTCTCCTTCCAGCTCAGCATCCAACAGGGCCTGGACGATGGCAGGTTCCACGATGAGGAGGAAAGCGCAGAGAGCATTGCCCTCCAGGTGATATGAATGCAGGGTGGGGGCCAGGCTGTGGGCAAGTTGCGGGTGGCAGCGCCCTGGTGCTCATTTGTTCACTGCGCCCGGCGATGGGTGCGAAACATCCCATACAGACCCTGCTGTTGTCCATAAGCTGTGCAACTCTTGGAAAACATGCTCCCACACACTTTGCTACCATTACGCGCCTCTGCTTGGAATGAAATTGGGACCCCTACACTCTCCCACCCCAAACCCCTCCCTCACATGGTCTCGCCGGCCTCCCTAGGTGTCGGATCTCTCCTGGGTGGAGTGGGGCAGCAGCCAGAGTCTGTCGCATGGGAGCGGGCAGTTCAAGCCGGCCCTCATCCTGCACTTCGATGCCCCTTCTAGCGGGACCGACAGGCAGGGTGAGGAGACGTGCACCGCCCTGTGCTGCTTACCTGAAGGCGTGTCTCTGCGCGTGCCATGCTGGCGCGTGCCACAGGAAGGTGGAAATGTGCCTTGGACTCGATGCAAAGTCCTGCATCCGCACACCTTCAACCCCCACAGGCGCAGCGCGTGCTGCCACCTGCTATGCCATCCAGATCCGGGACCAGCTCGATGAGGGGTATGAGGATGCCGCTTCAACATCCGGCGGGTCCCCTTCTCCGTCAGCCTCCTCCAGCTCCAGTGAAGAGTCTGCAGTGAAGGGGGCGGAGGACCCTGCGGGCCTCCCTGGGTCCACGGGAGACCAGGCCCAGGAATGGGGCACACTGGGCTGCCTCGAGTATGTCATCAAGCTGTGCGCGCTGGAAAGCAGGGAACAGGCCTGCCACACCACGCTGCAGGTGTTTGATTCACATGCATGCTGAGGGTCTGGCCTTGTTGGAAGGTGGAGGAGGTCCAGGTCTCCTTGTTCCTTACCTCTGCCAAAGGTTTCATGGCCCAGCCTGGCAATCCACGGCGGTACTCTGCCATGGCACCCATGGCATAGTGCCCTGCTTCAAACCCCTTTCTCTAAACGCTGCAGGACGAGCGCATCCAACTAGGGTTCCAGACCGGCACGTGCCAGGCCCCAGCCCCGGGCGCCCGGCCCAGCGCGCAGAGTCCCTGGCACCCCGCCGTCGCGCCCGTGCCCGTCTCGGCCGCCCAGACCCCGCCCCAGGACCTGGGGGCGGCGCAGCTGGCCTCTGAGCTCGGCAGGCGGCTAGCCTTCACGCCGTCGCCCGTGCTGCAGCCGCCGCGGCGGCGCAGCGCGGCGCGCTCCAGGTCCTCGCTCAGCAAGGCGCGGCAGGCATAGAAGTTCACGGGAATCCCAGGGGATCGTCGTGGCCGCACGGTGGCAGGAAGCCTCCTGCTGCACAGTCAGATGCACACATACCGTCCGCCTTCCTCACTCCGCTCTTCCTGCTCAACCACTCGAAAAGTACTGCCATGATCTCTCATGATATTACAGAACGGCGAAGGCCCCCGCCATGCCAATCTCAGAGGGGCGGGGCCGAGCGCGCGTTTTGGCGCTCGAGCAGGGGACAAATCAAATGCTTGCGGGGGGAGGGGGAGAGCAATTGGGTACGATGGGGGGTGCCAAAATAAATGGGTGGAGAAAAGAAGGGGTGCGCTCGCTGACGGCGCAGGACCAGCAGCACAAGGGGGTGGGGAGAGTCACAGGGACTGGCCTCTTCGCTAGTATCAATACGCCATGGTCACAAGGAGGGGAGGGAAAGTGGGAGGGTGGGTGAGTGTGGGGAGCGTTCCTGGAAGCGTCCCACACATGCCGAGCTCAGGGGAAGGACAGCGCCTGGTCTGCGAGGGGGCTGGCGGCGGGCCCCGGCGCCGGCCTGGCCACGATGTTGGCCAGGGGCGGCCGGTGGGGCGGCTGTTGAGGCGGCTGCTGTGCCGGCGCCCCAGCCGATTCACTCCCGGAGCCGACGAGCAGCGCAGGTGGCGTACCCCGTCGCAGCGCGGGCTGTAGGATGGCCAGCAGCCCCTCGGGGTTGTCCACATGTACCCAGTGGCCCGAGTCGGGGAGGTCGTGCACGGCGTGCCCAGCAGCGCGGATGCGCGCCACATCCCCTGCGCTCCAGTGGAAGGCGGAGCGCTCGGCGCGCACGAAGTTGAGTTCCAGGCCCTGGACGGGGGCGCGGACAAAGTCCCAGAGGCAGGTGGTGCGGTAGCTGGCGTACATGCTGGCGATGCCCTCCAGGTCGTGCGCCCAGACCAGGGGCCCGCCGGGGTCGGAGGAGGAGAGCGGGCGCAGCGCCGATCCCGCCCAGGCGGCCACGGGCGCGGAGAAGCCGGCGCCGCGCAGCGCGGCCACGGCCTCCGCGCGCGAGCGCAGCGGCAGCGGCATCGCGCGCAGCGCTGCGATGAGGTCCGCGGGGTGGTCCACGCGCGAGCGGCGCGCCAGGTCCGGGTGGCCCGCGTCCACCCCGTCGTCGTCGTCCGCCAGGCGCCCCGGCAGCGCGTCCAGCGCCCAGACCTGCACCGGCCGGGGCAGGCGCCCGCCGTGCCCCGTCCTGGCCGCAAACTGCTGACTCATGGCCATGACCACCTTGGCGCCGTAGGAGTGGCCCACCAGGACCTCGGGGAAGAGGCGCAGCGCGCTGAGTAGGCGCAGCACGTCCCCCGCCGCCGAGGCCAGCGTGTGCGGGGCCTGCAGCGCGCGCGACAGCGGCGCGGACTCGCCGTGGCAGCGCAGGTCCACCAGCAGGACCTGCCAGGCCGGGTTTCCCGCCAGCAGGCGCTTGGCCAGGGAGAGCAGGTTGCGCCGCGAGCCCAGGATGCCGTGGACCAGCACCAGGGTGGGCGGCGCGCGGCCGCCGTGCGCCGCGGCGAACCGCGCCGCGTCGCCCTGGATCAGCTCGTGGGCCAGCTGGGGCTGGGGGTCGCGCAGCACGCGCTTGCCGTTGGGGTAGGCGGGCGAGGGCGGGGGGAAGCGGGGGGGGAGGGGGAGGGTGCCAGCCGGGGGATGAGGGTGCGGGGCGCTCCAGTGAGGCGATCATGTGCACGGGCACCACTCGTGCAGGGCCTGGGCGGCGGGGCATCTGAGGGGCGAGGAGGGGGGGAGGGGTGAGAGGGAGCTGCAGGTCCGTCGGTGTGCGGAGCTCCGGGGAGCTGCCCAGGGGTGCATGAGCCAGCATGGCTAGATCAAACACTGCAGCCTGTCCCGGGCCCGTAACGAGATCTTTCCCGGTCTCTGAGCAGTTGAACACTGCTCCCAAATACAACCAAGCCCCCAACAGGGCGCCACAGAGCTGCCGAAGGGGTCGTTCGAAAACACACCGCCCGCCCATGTCCCTCGCCCGAACACTTGCCTGCCTGAACGCCGGCCGGAGGCTGGGGATCCAGAGACGTGTCTGGCTGCTCAGTGCCATGGGAATTCCCGGGACCGCTCGGGGGCAGGTGCCTGGGCCGGCCATGTCGAGGGCAGGTCTCGGGAGAGACCGCGTGCCAGAATGCGACCGCGTCGCACGGGCGTGCGGGGTGCCTCCACTTGCGTACTTCTTCTAGAGGACGGTGCTTCGAGCCGATTTCAAACCAAGCCAAAGCAAAGGAGGGTGTCTGCAGTCAGCGGGCGTCCAGGAGGGACATGATCCTCCCGGATGGGGGTCCCCTTGGGGTGTCGACCACGGCGCACTCCCGGGGCAATCTCGGAGGGCGCGGCTTCCCCAGCGGAGGGGGTGAAGCTGCGCCTGGCCAGATTGCTCTACGAATCCAGTTTCTGACTCGCTTGAACGCGTTGTTTTAGGTTGGAGATGAGCAAGGGAGGTCTGCCACCCCCCCGGAGACCGATGCGATCGCTGGGATACTGTCCAAGAACGACGTTGTTAGCTTCGACCCTCCCAACAAGTGGGGGGTGGGTAGCAGTGCCTTGCCAGCCCTTCCCTCCACTGCTCGCTTGCCATACTCCTTTGATGTTCACAGATCATGGGGCAAAACAGGGCATTATATATCCCATCATCAAAATCTCAGTTCGGGCTGAAGGGCCAGCCCGGGGGGTCATTGGTCACGCGATGAAAATTCCGTCCAAAACTTTATGCATGAGTGGCAGGCGCGTTCAGGGTGGTCGGCCGGTCGTCCGCGTCGCTGCGTGCAGAGGAGTCCGCTGCAGCATGTGCACGCGCCAGTCGCCCCGCTCCGCCACACCGCCGGCCGCTCATCGGCACCACACCCCGCCATCCGCTCACTTGCCGCCCAGCACCGGGACCAGGGCCTCCAGCCAGCGCGCCACGCCCACGGTGCCCGGGTCAGCCACGCCCTTGAGCAGCTCGCCGCGGACGTAGGCGCTGCGCCCCGCCCCCGCGTGCTCGACGGCGGCGGTGGCGTCGGCCGCGCGCCGTGCGGCGGCGGCCGCCTCGGCGACCGCCTCGGCCGGGCTCGCGGCGCCGGCCTGCAGCGCGCGCGCGGCGGGCCACAGCGCGCAGAGCATGGTGCGGTCGCCCTCCTCGGCGCCGCCGTACTTGCTGGCGGCGGCCGCGCCCGCCTCCAGCGCAGCGCCGAAGTCGGCAGGGCCCAGAGCCTTGCCGCCGCCCTCGCGCCGGCCCAGCTCCGCCCCCGCGGCGGTGAAGACCAGCTTGTCGTATAACTTCG
>NW_011934215.1:106290-182542 GCF_000733215.1 Auxenochlorella protothecoides
CAGCACGCGCACGGCCGAGGAGGCCGCCGCGCCCACCTCCAGCGGCGTGCTGCCGCCCAGGTTGTTCACCAGCAGCACGGCGCGGGGGGAGGCGGCGTCCAGCGCGCCGGCGTCGGCCAGATGGCCCACCAGCCGCCCCACGATCTGGTCAAGGGGGGCCAGCGCGGTCTTGTACGCGCCGGGCTCGCCGTGGATGCCCAGGCCCATCTCCATCTCGCCCGCCGCCAGGCGGTCAGAGGGCGGCGCGCCGGGGACGTTGCACGTGGACAGGCTGCAGCCCATGGAGGCCAGGGCCGCCGCCGCGCCGCGCGCCGCAGACGCCACCTCGGACATCGGGCGGCCCTCCGCCGCGGCAGCGCCAGCCACCTGCGATTGTTTCCGGGTCGGGGGATGGATGGGGGTGTGTGTGCGCATGGATGGGCAGACAGCGTCCCCGGCACACACCTCCGAAACGAATTGGTTGGTGGGTGCGCAGGCAGCTCATGAAAAGCTACAGGCTTCTCGTCCCATGGTAAGGTTGTGTCTTCAGGCAGCCCTCCGTCTGTGCCTCCTCATCCAACCCTCTCATCTACGAGTCAGAAAGAACGCGCCTCCCCCCCCCCCCACGCCGCACCTTGTGCACCAGGACTGTCCCGGCGATGCCGCGCCGGTTCTTGACGGTGCCGCCCTCGATGGGCGCGACGTCGTCGGCCACGATCACCATGTCCACGGGGATGCCCTCGACCTTGGCGCGCTCAGCGGCGGCACCAAAATTCAGCCTGGGTGCATGGGAGTGTTTGGGGTGTGGGGTCAGCAGGGGGGTCGGGGGTGCATGGATGCGCATAAGGGGGGGGACCTGGGTGTGGGGAGCGACGCAAGCCCACCGGGTGGCGACAGACGAGGCACCGGGAGGTGCGCCCGAGTGTCTGCTCGCACTCTCCCCAGGCACATGAGGACGAGCACATCTGCACTGAGGGCCCCACGCCATCAACCCCCTCATCCCCCCAGCAGCAAACGCATGCAAGCTGTGCCATGCACCTGTCCCCGGTGTAGTTCATGACGATCAGGACCACGCCCGCGGGCCCGCCCACGGCCCGGATGGCGGCCAGGACTGCGTCCTCGGAGGGGGAAGCAAACACGTCCCCCGCCACGGCAGCGGCCAGCATCCCGGCCCCGACGTACCCCGCCATCGCGGGCTCGTGTCCAGAGCCACCACCTATGTACAGCCGGGGAATGCATATTGACATATACCCTGTGTGCCTCTGGTGCATGTCTGGGGGGGAGATCCGGGGCACGACGCGAACGCACCCCCCCCAGCAGCCTTACCGGAGATGACAGCCACCTTGCTGGCATCGTGGTTGCGATCGTACACTACCTTGGTCTGGTTGAGGAGGAGGGATCGATGGGTGAGTAGGCAGGGCAGTTGCGGTTCATAGGGGACAGCGACTCTCGACCCCCCTCCCGTCACCACCATACGTGGGGATAGCCATCCAGGCGGATGAGGTTTGGGTTGGAGTCGATCAACCCTTCCAGGGACTCCTGCACGAGTTCCTCGATCTTGTTGACAAAGTGCTGCTGCGCCATCGTGCTCAGCTGCCGATAAGGTGCGGGGAGGTGGGTGAGCGGTGTCGTATAGGAGACTGTCGACAGGGCTCTTGAAGCTGGGGACTAGGGAAGTTTTTGTGTGTTGTATTCGAGTACAGAGAATTATATTCTAGTATAAATGTTCCAAACGTGATTTAGCCCCATCAGCAAATAAAAGCTGAGTGTGCAAATTGGTATGCGGTAGGGTTCTCGATGTCCTGCCTTGGGCATGTGATGCACGTGGGCCGGGCGCATGGACAAAACTTTACAGTTTTGACAGTTCCGATAATTGCTTTTGGGCGTGCCGAGAGAGCGCAGCACTGGCGCCCGATGGATCCAAACCGACGCCTAGGCATGGATGTGGGACGCGATAACCCACATCCATACCTTGGTTTAACGTCGGGCGCATGCCACCTGCGGCCGGGCCCACACCGTCCGAGCACCACCCTCACTCACTGCCCGGCCTATGCAAGAATCACTGGTGAAGAGCCTCTCCTTCCCCTGATCCAGCACTTTCCACATGCCTGGAAAAGGGGAATTGATTGCACGCTCGCATGCCACCCCGCCAGGGCCCTCGACCTGCCGTTGAGTCGACCTCGACGGGGGAGGAGCCCGTGCCCAGGAGTTCAGGAGCCACTCCCGCCCTGGGGCCCAGCAGTCGAGGGCACAGGCAGCGAGCGAGAACACGGCAGCCTCCACAGAGGGCACAAGGGTGCGTGCGAGGGGACGCGAATTCCAACCCCACATGCGCCTCTACATGTACGACCACGCCGATGCCGGCGCATGGACGCGGCGGGGCGATGCAGTTCACATCGCATGCCACTCTCCATCCATGTGCAGGCCAGAGACAGGCGCCGGGGAGGCTGAGGCGGAGCTCGCGCGGGTTCGAGCCCCATCAGCCCGTCCCAGGGTTGTTGGCCAGCGGCGCCATAGAGAGGGCAGCGAGGAGAGTCGGCGCTCGGATCATCCGCCATCACAGCGGCAAAGAGGTAGGGAATGTGGGTGCATGCGCATATGGATGTTCGGTCGCCTTTATTGCGCTGCGAGGTACGGGTCGCGGGGCGGGCCGTATGTCGGCTGCTGCCAGGAACCCATCCTGGTTAGCCGGCTCACGCCATGAGGTGAAATGCCCACCCCACGAGCAGGCAGCCATGACCCGGCGCAAGCCTCAGCCTCCCCAGAGGTGAAAATCTGGATGTGTGGAACATTTTCAGGACTGGGATCACGCGTTGCTCGAGGATGACGAAGGGGGGGGTGGCTGTCGGTGTTGTGCCGTCAGCGGGGCAGGGCGGGGGAGGGACTACACATGGCGAATCCATATTGTCCCACTGGTTGGCCATGCCAGCGCAGCTCTCAACCCACTGTTGATGGCGCCTGTCCTTCCCAGGAGGCTGTGCATGTGCCGGGGCCAAGCCCCAGGGGCGCCCCCCAGCTGGGCCCGAGCCTGGCAGTGCCGGCCGCGCTGCCAGTGCAGCAGCAGCAGCGTCAGAAACTGGAGTACCAAGAACCCCTGGTGTGTGGTGCTCTGAAGGCATATGGGCCACGCCTGCCATCAGGCAGATGATTGCAAGGGTGCAGACAGGCCGAACTCACATGATGTCTCTTCCTCACACAGGTTGCATCCCCTGAGCAGGCGGCAGGGGCAGAGGCAGCCTCCCCCAGCGCTGCAGCAGGGGAGGGAGGGGCAGAGGCGGAGGAACCCGCGGGCCCCAGCACCCCTCCCCGTCCCAAAAGGTGAGGCCCAAGGCCACTTTCTTTGGTGGAGCAGGTTGATCTGCATGCGGGGCGGCTTGGAGGGGCTGATCCTGCCCAGTGGCCGTGACCATCCAGCGGGACCTGCTCATAGATGTTGACATCCCTCTCTTGCTCACTTTGCAGTGCATTTTTTTACTACCTGGAAGCCTTCAAGGACCAATGGAGGGTGAGCATCCTCGCAGTGTGCCCGTCGGCGTTTGTGGTTGAGGGGGGGTGGGTGGCGAGCAGAGCAGACTGTGTTGCATCAGAGCATGTGAGGAACCAGCCTGTGCCCGCCCTGCCAATGGGAAGAGGTTCCAGGGCCATGGAGCATCATGCCCACTTCCCTCTGCTCCCTCCTTTCCACCAGGCGGAGCACCCGCGCGCGACCCCTCAGGTCAAGACGCTCTCGCAGCTAGCTTCCGTCTCCTGGCGGGCCATGACTGGTGTGTGGGCGGTGGTGGTGAGGAGGAGGTGTGGGCGTGGGAAGGGGCACAGTGCGCACCGCCCCCGTATGCTTTCCTGTGCCTCCAGGTGGCAAGCAAGTGTGGGGGGGGCTCCGAGGCCCCCAGGCTGGCCGGGGGTGAACCCGCCAAGCCTTTTGTTGCCCTCCCGCGGCCAGGAATGCATGGCCGCTCAAACGCTCCTGCCAGACCCATGACCCCCCCCTCCCAATCGCACCCCCACGCTCTGCAGAGGAGCAGCGCGCCCCCTTCCAGGCTGCCACGGACGCGGCAAAGGCGGCGTACCGGGAGCACCAGCAGGCGGAGCGGGAGCGCGAGGCGGAGGCCGCGGCGTCCGCGGCCGACAAGGAGCGCGAAGGCACGCCCGGGGCGGGCGGGTTGCCCCCGCCGCGCGGCAGTCAGCGCCCCAGTCGCCCCACCGCGGTCCGCGCCTCGCTCTCCGGCCTGCTGGCGCTGGGGACGCCCCCCGAGGCGAGCGGCGCGGGGCGCCGCGCGTTCAACTCTCCGCCGGGGGTCCCGGCGCGGGGGGCGCCCGGCGCGCCGGCGCCGCAACCCCTGAGCCCGGGCGGCGCGGAGGGGCGCGAGACCTCTCCCCCGCTGCCGGGCCTGGTCCTACCCCCGGGCACCCGCGCCGCCCGCTCGCGCGTCGGTGGCACGCAGCGCCCCGCAGCAGCCCTCCCTGCAGCAGCCCTCCCTGCCTCAGCCCCCCCCCGCGCAGCAGCCCCCCCCGCCACATCCAGTCCCAGCGCCCCCGCCCTCCCCAGCGGTGCGGCGAGAGCGGCGCCGCCCGGCGGCGACGCCCCGCTCGCGTCGCGGCCGCGGTCCGCCTCCCCGCCCGGCGGCGCAGGCGAGACCGCCGGCGTGGGGCCCATCCCCGTCTTCCGCGGCCGGGTGCTGTACGAGGCCCCCGCGCGTGGCACCGCCTCCGCCGCGGAGGCGGAGACCTCGGTGGGCAGCGGCCCGTTCTCCGGCGCGCGGCGCGGCGCGCGCTCGCTGCAGCCGCCCGCGCAGGCGCGCGGGGGGGCGGCCTCGCCCTTCCAGCCGTACCTGCGGGAGGAGGCCTCCACGCCGCCCACGGCGACGTCGGGCGACGGCCCGGCCTCCGCCCTGCTGCGCTACCTGCAGACCATGGAGGCCGCGACCCAGGGTCAGAGCGTGGCCCGGTCCCCCCCCCGCGGCGGAGGGCCCCTCGCAGCGGCAGCAGGCCCCCGGTGGCGCCGCCGGCGGCCGAGCGGGGCCGCCGGAGCGCACGCCGTCGCCCACCTTCCCCGTCACCGCGCTGCCGGCCACCACCCCCGTGGTCGCGCCCGCCACGCCCCTGCCGCCCAGCCCGCTGCAGCTGCTGCTGGCGGCGCACGCGCACATTGCGGCGCGGGCGGCCGAGGCCGCGCTGGAGGCCGGTCGCACGGCGGGCAGCGCGGTGGGGGCCGGGCCGGCGACGCGGGCGGCGCAGGAGGCGCCGGCGCAGGAGGTGTCGGGCACGGGCAGCCGGGCCACGACCCCGGGCTCGGTGATCCAGCGCCAGCTCAGCGTGCGCAGCAGGGAGTCCCAGGCCATGCGGGACGCGGCGGCGCAGGGCGCGGGGGAGCCGGCCGGGCGGCGAGGGTCGGGGCGGGGCAGGCCTGCAGGCCGGGGCGCCGCATGAAAGGCCACCGACCAGGCCCCAACGCCGGCCTGGCCTGTTCCAACGCTGCTGGGCGTCCGTGCTGGCCAAGGAAGAATAGTGGCTTGGGGGCCCCTGGGCCCTCGTCGAACCATCCCCTCGTGCGTCACAGTACCACGCTCTCCTGCTCCATCACCCCCCACCCTGCACTCTGCTTACGCCTTCAAACCTCTGCACCACCTTGTACTAGCATGCTCCGGTTGGGTCCCAGCCCCAGACTATTGCAGGCCGGGACCCCGAAACTCCCACCTGCTGAAACCAGTGCAGGTGCGGCCCGCAGCCATCACCGGTGCATGCCCAGCCCCGTCCCCCATTGTTCCTTAGCTCTAGGTCAGAACGTCGTGCTCAGACTTTCAAACCCCCCTTCCACTCAATGTTACGTAAACGGTGCACACCTGCAGTATGTAATAGGTTACTGCTACGACTCGCTGCCGACCCGGCATGCAATGCAGGCCCAACACAAGGCCCGTGGTGAGGATGGAGCAGGCTTCGACGAGTGTGCGCAGGCACATTGTTTGGGGCCATGCCCTGCCAGTGCACCCACTTTCCCATCTGGGGCATGGCGACGCGGCGGCATGCTCCCCAACCCCTTCATAGTCATCAGGAACGAGCTGTCCCCACTGGAGGCCGTCCATGCTACACAAGTGGTAGAATGGTGGGGAGCGAGGAAGATCCTCGCCATCACATGCCGCTACAGGAGGGTGCGTTGGGCCGCCGAGAGGCGGTAGGCCGCCACGAACCCGGTCAGGAACCAGCAGGCGCAGCAGAGGAGCGTGATGGGCGGCCGTCTGCTGCCCAGGGCCGCGACGTACGCCCATGCCAGCTGGAGAGGAGAAGGAGGGGGGGAAGGGAGGGAGGGGTGGTGGTGCAAGGAAGGTCGCCAGCAAATGACAAGACAAAGGAGGATCTACAAATGTGGCACAGGCGCCGAGACCAGCAAGGGCATGAGCATGGACAGCTGCCGTGCCTGCAAAAGCCCTTACAACAACAGCTTCTCACCGGGAAGAGTACGGAGAAGACCACCTTCCTCTGCAGGGCTGGTTGGTCCTGAAGAGGGAAAGGAGGGGTAGAGACTGTTGGTGCAAGGAATCAAGCTAGCTTGAAATAGGAATGGAACTTTTAACATTGCAGGCAAGCAAGCTGGCCCTCACTTCTGCCTCGCAGGCACCGATCCCCCTTCCAGAGCCTGGGCTGGGTGGACAAGGATTTCCCATGCCCTCCCTTGCAACCCACCTGGGAGTAAAACCACCAGACAGCCAGGGCAAGCACTGCCGCTGAGATGTGCAGTCCAGATTTACTGGAGGGCCGTTCGGTGAGAAGCGGCCCCTGCTTGCGTGCATCTGCATCGAAGGGACCCCCTCCTTCACCAAGTCGCTGGTGCGTCAGCTCCAGCTCCGACTGTGAGTAGGGAAGGGGATTGCTGTTGCAAGAGCGTGCAAGGTGTGGCCTGGACGGCATGGAGCGCCATGCAGGCGGGCTTCATGCCAGTGACGTGAAGCATGCGGCACTCGACAGCTCAGACCGTATGTACCAACACAACTCACCATCACTCCATGGCGGGGCATGGGAGCCAGCCCCTTGGATTGCTCCCTTACACAGGTCGCCATACAGCCCTGCATGAACGCTCCCCCCCTCCCCCGTCCAGCACTTCCCAACTCTCACCAGCGTAGATTTGAGTTTTCGGAGGGCTTTTCGCTTGTCCTGATTGTTGGCATCAAGCTTGTCCTGCAACTCCTGCTCAAGGATGCAGGAGACACAGAGGGGTGTCAACACACAGCCACGGAACGCGGGGTCTAGGGGCCATATGGATGAGATGTACAAGCTCTTCCCATGCATGCACATGGGTTTGCCCCGCACTCTGTGGGCTGGCGCACACCGTCCCTGCCCCTGCTCACCCTGATGGTCGTTCGGAAGGCATCCTCCCGGGAGTGCATGTGCTCCACGATGTTACCCAGCTCCTGGTACTGACAGGCAAGGGAACAGGCAGGTTCCAGCCATGCCAGGTAGGTGGAGGCAGGCAGCAACATGCACTGGGTGTCAGGGAGGGCAGTGCCGGTGCCCTTGTCTACTACTGGAGGATGCCCCATCTCGCCCATCATCCATGTCATGATCGCAGCATGTCACCTTGGAGTAGGGCAGGAACCCGGTTGGGGTCGCGCCCAGGTATGAGAGGGCGGAGAGCAGGAGGCCAGACCACCAGGAGGCCCAGGCGAGGAGGAGGCGCCAGGGCGACAGAGCTACCGCCAAGCTGCCAGCAAGGCCCCGTCGCAGCAAGGAGCTCAGGGCACTTCTCTGGGACCTCGAAGATTGGGACAGGCCCAACAAGGTTGTGGTGCCTTCACTGTACCCTGAAGCGCCCGTCACCTCGCTGCGCTCCATTCGCCGGAAGTGCCGTGCCGGAGCGCTGCAAATGGGGCTGTGACAGGACTCGGGGCGTCTACGGATGCAGAAGAGCTATTGTATAATTTACGAGCGCATTAGAGTGGAGTAATGTGCCGTCTGTCGCGCCATGTCATTCCTGCGACCGGAGTCGTGCACTTTCGTTTCCAGGCTTGTTCAGGCGCGCTCCGGTGTGTCCCTCGGCCTGGCAGCTGTGCCAGGAGCAATGGGTCTTGAGTGCATGTTGCTCGGCAGCACAACGGAACACATGTCTTACATGTCAGTCTCCTGGCTGCATGGCTCCATCCCTTTCCTGGGCAGTCAACATGTCACGCACTGGATGCTGCACCACTGGACGGCACCACCTTGCCGTCCTCTGCATCTGTCACAAGGGCCTGCACCAGGGTCTGCGCCACCTCCTGGGCGGAGGCAGGGCCTTCCCTGCGCGGCTCGATGATGACATAATTGAGGCCATCGTAGATCTTGAAGTGGTCCACTGCTTCCCCGGCGCCCAGCAGAACAAACTTCTCGACAGAAAGCCCAGCAGCCGCCCTGACCAGGTTAACCGTGCCCTGTGAGGCGTCGGTCACAGATCCAGGTGATTGAGTGCCAATCGGTGGGTTTGAGATGCAGAACCATTCCTTGCGTCAGGTACAATGCGTGATAGGTGGGGATGCTGTCGCAATGAAGCGTGAATCGCCCTGCCCTTCAAGGAAAGCTGCCATGACCAGTGTGGAAGCACACCCAACTTCGTGGTCTACTCACCAGGGTGCCGCCAGAGGACGTGCCAGGCTCAGCAATGCTGCCCAGGGTGGAGACCACCGCCTGCAGTCCATCGATTCCAGCCATGGCTGCATCTATCTGATCCGCCCTGGCTGCGTCGGCCTTCACGACGATGGCGCCCATTCCCTCGATGTGCTCCCTGTGCATGAGCAGGGGGGAGGATACTGGGCTGGATGGGGGCTGGGTGAGGTCACAAGTGTGGAGAGACCGCATGGGACCCCAGCGCTCAATCTCCTTTCATACATCTATTACAGCGACAAGCTCAGACGTTGGAAGGAAAGCAAGACGCAGAAATTATGAGGGACCTGCTGCTGTAACTCTTGCTCCCATGCTCCCAGCCCTGCCTCGTGCAAGCACACCTGTTGTCCTCTGCCTGCTGAAGATGCCACACCCAGGCTCCTTGGTCCCGCAAGAGCCGCGTGACTTCGAGTGCTACATCACTCTCCCCCGCGACCAGGATGCTGGCATTGTCCGGGCAGATGGCAGCCCTAGGCACAGCACTCCGGCGACCTCTCCGCGACAGGAGGGGGAGCCTCCCTTGGAAGTAGCCACCACTGGTGGCTGCAGTCCTGCTTGCAGCGAGATGTGAAGGGGATGGTTGACACCGTGTGGGCTGGATGGGGGTGAAGGGCGACACACAACCATGGCGAATCGTGGGGGGATGGATATGGCTCCCTCCCCGCTCACATAGGCCGGGAAGTGCTTCGAGCAGGGCTGCCCGATTGTGTTGCCCTTATACTTGAGCTCACAGACATACACATTGCGAGCGACATGGTGCAGACTCAATTCAGGTCATCAACGAAACATCAATAGATCATCAATGTCCCCGTTGCGACATGCTGCTCGTCAGTGATGCATCAAAGCGAATGCAGAAAGAAGATAAGAAGCGAAAGCGATCGGTGCATGCTGTGCTGTGCCGAAAGCCTGTCCCGGCAAGCAAAGGGTTTCGACAGCGAAGTCAAGCACAGGCGCCCATTGTCGGCATACAGACTGGAACAGATTCAGCAATCTTGGACTCAAAAGTGAAGTTGCATCTGAAGGTTTCCAGTAATCAGGTTCTACACTGGGCTTCATTGTTTCAACCCGCCCGACGCCAGACGTGCCAATGGGTGGCAAGAGCGCAACACACCATGCACAGGCAGTAGCGATGGAGGCTATACAGCGTAAACTGTGAGTACTCGATGCCAGTCCTTGCATCTGGTTTCAGCTCGCCCTTGCACATCAGCCTATTTCTTCTCGCACCCTGCTGACAGGACTGATCAGGTCCGAAGTATACAAGAAGCTCTTCACTCCGGATCATCGCCGAAAGTCGTTTCAGAGCTGGTAGAGGATCTGGGTACCCGAGCTCGTATCCTGCAGAGCATGCGCGGCGACCTTGATGTCCTGCACAGGCGCCTCAAGTACGTTTGATCGGTTGTCATTCATCATGTGCTCCTGACCTCGCTTCAGTTCATGCAGCAGAGACAATCGCTTTCGTCACACACTCCTGGATGCAGGTCTATGCGCCAGCAGCTACAAACTCGGCACCCCTGGGCGTTTGAGGCAGATGCGGGCACCACCCGTGGATCCCCTGGCCCTGCCACCCTGGCAGCATTAGATGCAGAGTCCGCGGTGCAGGCTGTCAATGCATGGGGCAGAGAAGCAGTCTGGGCATGGAAATGAGGCAGTACCAATAACAATCAATCCTCAAGCGGTGCAGAATGTGGCAACTTTGTCCAAGAGGGGTGTGGGGGTGAGTGATCAAGGGAAGCATGTCGTCATGCAAGGGGTTATGCACTGTGCCTCAAACAGCAGTCAATGCCTTGCGCCGTGCCAGTCACACTCCAGGAACAGGTAGAGACAGAGTACTGAGCGGCTGGCTGTCATGCAGTCATGTCAAGGAGGCGATGGGGCATGGAATTCGCCTGTGCATCACCCACAGGGCCAACCGGCTTGCAACATAGTCTCAGAAGCTTTGAGGGGAGAGGCACCGACCTTCCCCACATAACCCCCCAGTCTAAAGAATCTGGAGCTCGGGAAGGGTCTCTCGGAGCAGCCTCTCACTGGCGGGTCCCACCACCATCACAGAGCGCTCCTTTGGCTGGCCTGGCACCCCCGCATATGTGTGCGTCGGGAGCGAGATGCGTCTGGTCGGGCGGGGTGGGGGGAAGGAGCAGAGGTCAGTGGGAGGCACATGACACACTTGCATTGTGAAATGTAAGGGGATCTCACCACCTCAGCCCACCGAGCAGCGGCTTGTGCGTTCAGCAGTGCCTCCTCGCTGGCAGCTCCAAGCACTAGTAGGGATCGCCCATGCAGGTCCTGTGCAGGGGTAAGGTAAGGAATCCGATGGGTATCTGGATCACATAAGGCACAGCATTCCTAATAAGCGCAACCCTGACACATTAACTGCTCAGCGTCTATGGCCACGGATACCACTTACCCATGCTTTCAAGTATTCGTCCCTACGCTTCCACAGCTTCTTGAACATGCCCAGCATCGTCCATGCGACGCCTCTGGTCATGTGAGCCTCATTCTGCCACGAGACGACGTGAGAGCGGGAGACGAATCAAGTTCAAAGCACCTGGTCAAGCGCCATCACTTATAGTCTGCCCTCTTATGCGGACAAGGTTGAACAACAAATGAAAATTACTGAAATACTGGCAGCCTTGATCAGCGCCGCCCCCCCCCCCTCACACCTGAACACATCTCTCACCATTGATGGCAGGTCAGTTCTGAGTACAACGGCCATTCTCAGCATGTCCCCGCCCTCCCCAGACAGGGTCCTTGCCGAAGAGCCGGGCTTCATTGGGGAAGGGGCTCCAGCTGCGGTAACATGGCGCGAGGGTGGTCTGCGCAGCTTTCCTAGAAGAACACAGTATGCAATGGGTCCATGCCATGCTGCAAGTGTTTCGCATGACAACTCACAGGAGGGCGCCGATGGGTACAAACTCGAGAGGCTAGAATCGCTCCATGTCCGTCCCATATGGCCGTGGCCAGACCCCGCATGGCCGTTGCTCGGATGTGGGTGGGCAGACCTCCTCCCCACGGCATACCCGATGCACAACCCCGTTGTCAGCGCAGCTGCTCCTGCCACAAGCAGGGCCGGCCCCGACCCTTCCGAGGCAACAATTTGAGGGTTCCATTGTGGCATGGTACCCCACGAGCGCATGTAAGCTATAAGCTCGTGTAATGCTAGACTGCAAGGGTCCGAGGTGCGGATTCACAGGACAGAGTGGCGATCACCGAAACTTTGCATGCATCAGTGCTTGTAGGAAATCACTTCATGAACTATGCATGTGCAGGAGGCCGATGCCTTGTGACGGGATTCAAGGGAAGGGGACGTAGCCTGTGTACTCGGCAGGAAGGCACGCTGTCATGAGCATCTTCCCGCCGGCCCGCGCGCACAAGTGTCGCCCCACTCTGGGCGCGACGGAGACTGCCAATGAATGGCCTTCCCACCATGACCAGTCCAGCCCACGCCGCTGCCCTGGCACTCAGCTATGAACATGATATCCATACACTCCGTTCATTCAGCTTCCTGATTTGTCGCTGTGCGCGAGCTTGCCAGGCAAACAGAGTGCCATGGCAGGGCGCGACTTCCGGGAACTGGGCGGAATCTCCTCCGAGACGCTGGCCGTCCTGGACAAACTGGGATTCCGCACGGCTACGCCCGTGCAAGAGGCCACCATTCCTCTTTTTGCTGGCCACAAGGACGTGGCAGTGGACGCATGCACCGGCTCGGGCAAGACTCTGGCCTTCCTGATCCCTCTCATCGAGAAGATGAGGCGTCTCGAGGAGCCCCTGACGATACATCAGGTGGGTGGCGGGCCGGGCATCGCGAGGTAGCGGCCCTGGGGTTGGCAAGTGTGCAGTCCTGCGCTGTGCTCCTTGCTGTCCTGAATCGGGATTGTCCTGCACATACCCTGCACCACAATCTCTGTGCCCTCACCGCCACCGATGCTTACACCCGTGGCATTCAGGTGGGTGCGGTGGTGGTGTCCCCGACGCGCGAGCTGGCGCGTCAGATATACAGCGTCGCCCAACCGTTCATCGCATCGGTGCCCTGGCTGAAGGCCGCCCTGCTTGTCGGAGGAAGGTGTGTGGGGGTCCGGGGGTGGCAGAGGTGCTTGACAGCAAGCATGTTATTGCTGCTGGTGCATTAATACCTCACATGGCCAGATGCGGGGAGTCCACCACTGCTCAGAGTCGTGTGCCTGGTCCGCCATGGTGAGGAGCCATGATACACTTGCCGCGGCACATCGAGGCTCGCCAGCCCCTCTGGACGCCCATGCCTTCCCAAACATACACACTGCAGCGACCCTGCCAACGACGTGGCCCAGCTGCGCGACGGCGGCAGCAACGTCCTGATTGGCACGCCAGGGCGGCTGGACGACATACGCCAGCGCTGCGCCGCCTGGCTGGAGGTCAAGACGGGTGAGGTGTCGCTCGATTCAGAGCCCAGAGCCACAGGGTCTGAAGCTCATGACCCAAGAGAAGCGCATGGTCTGGAGCACCGTCCTCTGCCAGGAGACAGCGACAAGATATGCCTTTTCACCATCCTCCCCCTTCCTTCCTTTCCTATGTGCAGTGGAGATCCTGGTGCTGGACGAGGCGGATCGCCTGCTGGACATGGGATTCAAGGTCCAGCTGGACGCCATCATCTCCGCCCTCCCCCGCCAGCGAAGGACAGGTCAGCGCGGGAGAATGTTGGAGATGAACGCCGGAGATTCATGACAGCCGAGCAGTATTGCATTCCAATGAAGGCTGTCGCCTGCGACTGTAGTTCGCAGTTCAACCTCCTCCATACCCCCCAACCCCAACCAAAATCAGGCCTGTTCAGCGCCACGCAGACCGAGGCCGTCCAGGCCCTGGCGAGGGCGGGCCTGCGCAACGCCGTGCGCGTCAACGTCGCGGTGTCTCGCGCGGCCGCCGCCCCGCGGCCCGATGTGGAGGGCGTCGCCGAGGCGGCGGGCTGGGAAGCGGAGCTCCAGAGGGATGAGCTGGAGCAGCGGACGCCGGGCACGCTCTCCATCTGCTACCACATTGTGGAGGCCGTCGACAAGCTTGCTGTCCTGGCCCACTTCCTGCAGGTCAGGGTATTGATGAGGGGGGGAGGGTTGGCTGGCAGGGTCAGGCTGAGCTGGGTTGCATGTTCATGATCAGCATCGGACTGCGCGATTGGACGTATTGCAGTGCCGTGTGGCATCATTGAAGTGTTTCAGTTACGTGGCCCTATGCACCCTCCTCACTGTCCCTCCCTGCAACACCCCCCACCCCCCCGCCCATCCACCCACGCCAACGCACAGGCCCACCCCGACAGCAAGATCATCGTCTACTTCCTGACCTGCGCCTGCGTGGATCACGCCCTGCTGGCGCTGGGCCTGCTGCCCGGCACGCGCGGCCTGGTCGTCAGCGCGCTGCACGGTCGCATGAAGCAGGCGGCGCGAGAGGCGGTGCTGGAGGCCTACGCGGCCGCCACCACCGGCGTGCTGCTCTGCACCGACGTGGCGGCGCGCGGGCTGGACATCCCCGACGTACACTGGATCGTGCAGGCCGACCCGCCCCAGGACCCCGCCGCCTTCATCCACCGGGTGGGGCGGACCGCACGCATGGGCCGCTCAGGTACATGGTGGGAGGGGGCGGGGAGGTTGGTGGCAGTGGTGAGTGTATGCGTGTGTGATCACGCTTCCTGCCGGCAGGTGGAAGGGCCGGGCTGAAGGCCTCCTTCCAGCCGGCACTCGAGGCGTGCCTGGATACACCACTCGCCGCGTTTCTCCCAGTGCGATCCTTGCCCGACCCACAACTCATCAAGTCCATCCCCCCTCTCCTCTCATGCCAGGCGACGCGCTGCTGCTGCTTATGCCGCATGAGGATTCCTACGTGGACTTCCTGGGGGTGCGCAAGGTGCCCCTCCGCCCCGCGACCCCGGCGGTGCTGGGTACCGCGGCCGCGGATGGCGCCGCCACCAACGCGCGGCTGCGGGCCGCCGCGGAGGCCGACCGCGCTTTCATGGAGGCCGGGGTCAAGGCCTTTGTGTCGTACGTGCGCGGGTACAAGGAGCACCACTGCCGCTACATCTTCAGGATACAGGTGGGTGAGGGTGGTGTGTTTCTGAATAGGGTGTTGGGTCGGGAGGCGAACAACGGCGCTGGCCAGGCAGCCAAGAAATCTGTGGCGTGGGAGAGTCGTCTGGGCACAGGCCCGCAGCACCAGGGGGTAGCTTCTTCGAGCTCACAGAGCCTGCACCTGGCCGAGGCCCACTGAGCTCGCGGCTGCAATTTGTTCGGCCACACCCATTCCACAACTCTCTCCCCAGGATGTCCCCTTGGGCCAGCTGGCGACCGCGTTTGGGCTGCTCAGGCTGCCTGGCATGCCGGAGGTGAAGAAGGCGGGAATCAGGTTGGCCGGCTTCGAGCCCTCCGCCATAGATGTGGACAGCAGTGAGCAGGGTTTGTTGGCGGGTGGTGATGCGCAGGGGATCGAGTTGGGTCGTGGTGGCAGCTGTCTTGAGACATTGCTGCCGAGGACAACATCTGTGCAGAGCATCCCATCTTGTGGGTGCTGTGCGGCCTGAGCGTCGTGTCGATAGCTGCCACTCGTTGTGATCCCAGAAATGTGCACCCATTGCCCTTGTGATTTCCCACCACCAACACGTTACAGCCCCCTGCACCCACCCCACCCTCACCATCCACAGTCAAGTTCAATGACAAGGCGCGGGAGAAGCAGCGGCAGGCACTGCTGAAGAAGCGGGAGGCGGAGGGGCCGCGGGAGTCCGCCAAGGCAGCCCACCGCGCGGCGCAGCAGGCCGCCCGCCAGGCGGCTGCTCGCCAGGCGACCGAGGCGGTGGGGGCGGGGGCACGGCTGACGGCCGCCAAGCGGCGTGCACTCGAGGCGGCGGATGAGGCGGAGGAGTTGGCTACCGAGTACACCATGCTGAAGAAGCTGCGGCGGGGAAAGATCTCCCAGGTTGGTTTGGGGGAGTTGGGGAGTGCTTGGAGGTCAGTCTTTAGAAGTGTTTCCTGCGGTAGGAAGGCCAAGGGACGCAAGTGATGGCGGGACGAGGTGCCCGGCGGTGTGAGGTGCGGGTGCGATCCTGGGACCAGTGTCCCCGGCATGCAGGAGTGTCGAGGTTTTCTGTCTTGGGGTATGCGCAAGACCACACCAGCACATGATGGATCAGTCCAGAAGCCAAAGACTCCTCACGACCTCTGTCCTCTCCAACCTGCAGCACGAGTTCGATGTTGTGCTGGGCATGTCGGACGATAGCGATGCAGAGGTGAAGGAGAGTGTACCTGCCCCGGCCCCCAAGCGCAAGCTGGCGACGGCACTCCAGAAGCGAGCCGCGAAGCTCAAGCGCAAACAGAAGCGGAGGGCTGGCAGCAAGGGCGAGGCATAGATGTTGAAGCTCCAGTGCCATGCACATCAATGTACTTTCTGGCTTGTTCTCTCGACTACCATATGTATTCTCAGTGCTCTTCCCTCCTCCCTTGTGCTCATTTCTCCCAATCAGCATGGGCCTCATCGTTCTTACACAAAATTGAAGCTACGCAAAACTGCCATCACCCCAAAGCTCACGGGGAGGACCAATGGGAACCAAGGAAGAATGCACAGCTGGATCAAACCGACTCTGGCTGCCTGGCTGGCCACCCGCCTGACATCTTCACAGGGCGATCAGTGAGCGAGCAGAGCATCTTGAATGGAGACGCAAAGGAAGAGAGCACATCCTTCTTAACCGCCTGCGGTTGTGTGTGGTGGCGAGAGGTGACGAAGTGAGGTGTGGTGTCGGGTGCAGCGCACTACATTCATATAGACGGAGCCCAGGCCACAGTCCCAAACAATCAATCCCTGACACTCACTGGGGGTGAAGTTGGTGGCGGCGGCGAAGCCGTTGTTGTTCCAGGGGTCGGCCAGGTGGTCGCTCAGGTTCTGGAGGGGCCCCTTGCCGGTGACAATGGCCTGGACGAAGAAGCCGAAGTTGGCGAACATGGCGAGGCGCCCGTTCTTCAGCTCCTTCACCTTGAGCTCGTCAAACGCGTTGGGGTCGTCGGCCAGGCCCAGGGGGTCGAAGGGGCCGCCGGGGTACTGCTTGTCAAGGTCCAGGCCGATGGACTCGCCGCCGCCGGAGCGGTAGGCCTCCGCGCCTCCCATGAGCACCACCTGGGCGGCCAGGGTGGCCACGATGGACTGGGCGTGCACCAGGGAGGGGTTGCCCAGGTAGTTCAGGCCGTCGGAGCCGAAGATGCCCGAGCCAGCCTTGAACCAGACGGAGGTGTCGCCGGGGAAGGCGACGGCGCCGTTGCGCTGCAGCAGCTCAGGGACGAGGATGCCGAGGGCTCCTGGACAGCGTGGAGGAGAGTGGGAGTGGGAGTGGCACGAGGCTCGTCTTTGTGACACAGGGGTCAAGGATGAAGGGTCTCAGGACTGACAAGCGGCTGTCCAGCTCAAGACCTGTATCACACACGCAAACCCCACAAGCAACAGCCTCACAACCCCCACCAGCACAGCGTACCCAGCAGGGCCCAGCGGGAGTGGATCAGCTCGATGTCCCTGTAGCGGGCAAAGGTCTGGGGGTCGGCGGACAGACCGGCGGTGTCCCAGCCGTAGTCGCCAGGGTACTCGCCTGAGGTGGAAGGGGGGATGTGGAGTGGGTGCCGTGCAGATGGCGACTCTAGAAGGCGATTCATGACTGCTCAATATTTAGGCGCTTAGGGGGAAATACTCTTACCCTTGAGGTAGGAGGGGGTGACACCCTCAGAGAAGGGGCCCAGGAACTTGGCGCGGTCTGCAGAGGAGGTGGAAGGGGGCCTGCTGAGTACATGGCTCCATTGGAGAGGGCTTCACACATGCCCTGGGTGAGGCACTTATTCATTCACAAGGACAGACATGTGCTGGCCCAGCAGTGGACTGCTCGACCCACAATGTGAGGTACAAACAGATGCAGGACAGATGAACAGTAATCAGGAGGTGCACTACGACCTCCTCATGATCGGAGGAGGGTATCCCGGAACAAACTCAGCATCCGCGACTCACTGGGTCCGTAGAACTCCACGGCAGCGCGGGTCACCTGGCGGGGGCCCTGCGGGTGGTCGACGCGTGCGGAAAGGTGAGATATGGTACGATCGAGACACAATCTTCAGCAGATGTTGAATCAACCCTGCCTCGGACCGACATGATCGCGCAAGGCGCGGGGTGCAGCACATTGCCCGGCAGTGCGATGGGCAGCAGACGAGAAGCACAGAGATGTAACGAGCGAGTGATGCCCGGCACTGACCTTGCCGGCCTTGGGGACGACCTGACGGATGTTGGTGCCCACGAAGGAGCGGGTCATGGTGGCGGACTGCATGACGGCGTGTACACTGGGTTTAATGCCAGATAAATGAAATGGTGATGAATGAAAGTATAAGACGGAAGCTGGAGCAGCCACTGAACTTGAAGGACTCGAGGTGGGTGGGCTGTGCAATCCAACTTGATCCGCTAGATTCGCTGGCACGGATCCGATGGAAAGTGCGACGAAACCAAGATCAGACTTCTGCGATTGACACTCGCCGTCAGGAGCCGAGCCACACGCCGCACGGGTGCCGGCGATCGTGGATAAAGATACGGGATCATGAAAGCGATGTGTGTCCTCCGTACACTATCACCCCACCGTGTCAGGGCCGTATTGCACTGGCACAAATAACCAGCACCGTTCCCCAAAGCTAGTGATCCCGGTCGATCGTGAAGAAGCGGTCGGTGCGATGACTTGGCATTTTCCACAGACAAGGGCCTCGTATAAGATAGTTTTAGGGTGAGGAGTGTTGAAAAGGGGAAGGATCGATTAGCTTGATACCACCCAGCCAGGGCTGAGCGACGATCCGTCAGCAAGTCATGCCTCGTCCTGGAAAGGCACCTCGTGTGCCGAGCACGGAAATCCCGCAGGATACAATGCATACGGCATGGACAGCCAAACAGGATGTATTAAAATGCTCGAAATAGGACACATCAGGCATTCGCAGCGGGGAAATTCTCGCCAAGCGTATACAACGCACTATATTTGTAGGATCCCCCAACCCTCCGGGTTTGGCTGATCTGGGAACCCGACTCTGCCTCCTGCGTCTGTATCCCCGCTTCCCTTGGGGGTGGTTGTGGTACAAGAAGACCAGTGGGGGCCAAGCACATGGCACATTGCAAGGTTATCTTCTCGGATCTAGCCAACTATCCGTTCACGTCAGCACTCCATGTAGCCATTCAGCTCCCGCCACGAAGCCCCAAGTGCTACAGCTTTGCACTCAGCGGGACTCCCCCAGCAAGTCTGCACGGAGTCGCTGGGCCTCCGCGCGGAGCTTTGCCAGCCGTGCCCGCTGGTCTGGGGTCAGAGTCTCCAGGACCTCTGGAGGGATGTCGCCCGAAGCGTCAGCTGCGGCCACACCGCCCGAAGCCTGGGGCCCATCTGACGCCGCGAGGGTCCCGGCATAGCGCCTCCACTCCTCCATGAACTGCCGCCACTGCTCTTGGGTTGTCTTGCCACGAAGATGTTTGCGGAACTCGTCCTTAACATAGGTGTCGCCCAGCTCCCGCATGGGAGCTGGCAGCTTCTCCCGGTGAGCCCGCAGGATGATGCGGAAAAGGTGCAGCACGGGGCGTGCTGCCTCTGCCATTATATCTAGGGTCGTGTGGCTAGTCCTCCCAGATGACGGAAGCGGTGGCTGCAGGGACTTCCAGGTGTTGCTACTGTTCGGAGTGGGCGTCCTATTGGCCTTCACTTGGAGGGGGAGGTCAGGGCACCAAGCTGACTGGTCTCGAACTCCACCAGCTGGGCCTCACGCTCAAGCTCGATGATGAGAGGAACGAAGAGGATGACGAAAGTAGTCCCCGCGATCCAGGCGGCCTTGCCTGTTCAGGTGACGGTGCAGACAACGAAGAGTGACACGATGCGCTCAGAACATCGCTGTACGCATCTGTATAATATTGATTCGATTTTCGCCTTGAATCAACCCATTGCACTTACCGGTGCTCCTCGCCAGCTTCCACAGACTGTATGATGCGCCGAGGAAGGGACCGCTGGAGGTTCCGTAGACAGCCATGCTGGGGGACTACGGGACTCTTTTGGACGTGTACAATACGCGAGGGAGAAAGAATCTGCCGGGTCCAAGTTGTAACCTGGGTCCGGGGAGGAACCTTTTTGGTGGTGGCAGTAAGATGGAGACAGCGGTACCCCGCGGTGGTGGTACCCCTTCTAGGACACATTTTTGCCAAATCAGCATGCACTGAGCAGCTTTTATATGTTCATCGTGTTGGACTCATTTTTATCTCTTCCCTCGCCCTCGGCTGTAACGATAGACATAGCGAAGAAAGCTTCAAGGTTTTGTAGACATTGCTGGACGTTCATGTGCTAAGCACCCGACCATACTGACGGGAGCCAGAGGTCCCTACCAACCTCCTTTGCATACACGTACAGCGTTACGAGCAGGTCATCGAATGACAATTGTTCTGAACACGGTGTGCCTGATCCTCTGTATGGACAGCAGGACCAAGATGCGAAGCTTGTTTTGACACCCTGCCAGCAGCATGACATGAGCTATTTCGAGTGCCAACCGATCAAGAATGAGTCAGCGAAGGTCATCAACCATTCGCTGAAGAGATGATGACGTGCACCACCTCTGCTGGAGGACATGCCTAGGTATGTCCTGCATGTCATCTTGTTGGACAGCGAAGGGTAATCAGGAGGCCGATCGACACAGCAATGGACCTTAGACAGCTCTGTGATTCATATTTAGCGCCAGCCCCATCAAGTACCGGTATCGAAAGGGGTTGCATGAGGACATTGCACAGGGGGTTGATACAGTGACCGCCACACAGGCGCGTCATGCGTGATATGCATGTTACAACACTGCAGGAGCCTCGAAAGATATTCATTCCTACCTTCTGGAAACAGACTCCGATAAGGCTTCTACTCTTATTGATCGTAGTATATATCATTGCATTCCAATCATGACGACCTGGTATGCAGTGCCATAGGTGCCTGCCCAGCAGCGGGCCTGGCCTACCATGGAGGGACGCCTCATCATCGATTTCGACGCGGAGGACGAAGGTAGGCGAGATGTTTGTGCCAAGGGCGATTGCTAGATCCCTAGGGTACCGTGTGCTCAGTTCGAGCTCCAACCGTTGCCTTTCTCCTTGGTGCAGAAGTCCCCAGTCAAGGTGCAAAGCCGACCATTCCAGGGGGCAGTCGGGCCGCACGGGGTCAGCACGAGCGCTCCCATCCTGTGCCCTCGATCAAGGACTATACTGCACTGCAAGCCAAAATATCTGCCCTCCGTGCTCAGATAGAGGGCAAAGCTGGAGAGGTGAGGGCCCTCCAGCCGCTCAATGTGGGGTGCCACGCCTGCGACCCTGCAGGCTGGGGGAGCTTCTGCATTGTTTGCCACTCTGTTGCATGTGCTTATGTCACACATTAGCAAGCTGCTTGGAGTCACGATGCCCAGAACACAGCCTCATCTTCATCCCTGCCTTCGGACCCCATACAATGCGCAGCCTGGAGTCGGCCCCTCAGGAGCCGGGCCTCGCTCAACTGCAGCCGCTGCCTGCTCCATTGCAGCCGCTGCCCGCTCTACAGCAGCCCATTCAAACGCAGGACTGGGCGTCGCAGGTCCTCAGACCGCACTGGGGCTCGCTGCCTCAGTCAGGGTCGGCACCCCGTCTCCCACCTCCTCATTTGAGTCTGGCGAAGTGCCGCAGGCGCGCAGGCCGCCGCTCAGGTCTGCCAAGCCACCCTTGCAGCTCCAGCCTGCGCACACCAGCGGGGCTGGCACCAGCCCTGCTGCCGGCGGCGCAGGCCTTGTGCCTGAAGTTGGGAGCTGCGGGGCCGGTCCGAGTCAGCGGCAGGCGAGGACTCTGAGCGGGGCGTCGCTGCCGATGACTGCCGCGCCTTTTGCGCGCCAGTCCATGACCGAGACGGCGGGCGCTGCCGGAGCTGCTCTCCGGCCGTCAGACAGGGAGGGCGCGGCTGCTGGTTGCACGACGAGTGCTGGCTCAGTGCTGGCCGCGAATGGGCCCCATGGCTCCCTTTCCACCGCCATCGCCTTGCCGCCCAAAGCTGGCAGCGGAGAGGTGGCGCATGCGCCCCGGTCAGGGATCGCGGGCTCGGTGGCTGCAGAGCCAGCTGGCACTTCTGGTGGAGGCCCTGCGTCGGGACTGTTGGCGTTGGCGGCCTTTTCCACAGCGCATGGCCCAGCAACGAGACCTGCAAAGTCGGGAGCGCCAGCACCCATCGCTCAGTCAAGCGCGCCGTCTGTCCCAGTCACTGTCGCGCACGCCAAGAAGGGGAGGCCCACACTGATCGGATCGGGGGCCGCCACGGCCGGCCCATTCCTGAGCATTGCCGCTCTTGAGCAGCCTAGCCATGTGCTTGTATCAGCGGCAGTCGTGGGTCGCTCGCTCCCTGCAGTACCTGCTGGCGGTCTGGCGCTTGGCACGGTTGTCCCGGGCGCCGATGCGATCGATGGAGCAGCGCGCGTCGACTGCGTCCTCGGCGGCGTGGACGGCAAGAGCCAAGCGCACGGCGACCCAGACAGCATTCCCTTCGATGCTTCAGGGGTGAGCGTGGCGGCAGGAGAGCAAGTCTCTCCTCCGACAGGCCCGACCAGGTCTGGACTGGTCTCAAGAACCATTGGAGGGATCACCTTGGGGCACAGGCTTGAGAAGAGCGCCATGCCCGCCGGGGAAGGCGTCGTAGGTGCCCTCCCGGCCCCGCAGCCGCGCTGTATCTTTGATTTGGGCAGCGACGCCTCGACGCAGCAGCAGCATCAGCTTGGGAGCGCCGACCTGCAGGCGCAGGGGGAGCCTGTGCTTCGACCCGCGCAGCAGGAGGCCCCAGGCATGCAACAGCGGGAGGAAGAGACGGGCGGCAGCACAGAAGGCGGCGAGGCGGCGGCGCTGCCCAACCGTGCACGGGCAAGTCCCGGCGAGCCTGGAGCGAGGCCGTTTGCGTCGTCGCCCGACGTTCGCCCGGCCAGCGGTGGGTGGCCCTCCAGGGGCCCCGGTCAGCGACTTCCGGACAGTTCCGCGCAGGCCGGGGCCGACGAGAGTGGCCCGGCCCCACCTTGGAGCGCACCTAGTTTTCAAGGCCCCAGTCAGCCCTCGCGCTTACCAACCGAGCCGCCGGAGAGAAGACGGACCGCCGCAGGGCTGAGTGAATCTGACTGCCAGGCCCAGGCTTCGGCGGCAACCGAGCCTGACTGCCAGCCCACCCGCGAGCCTGCCAATGCAGTTCTCGGGAGAGTGCGGTCTCAGGGCTACCTGCCTCCTCAACGAGCGCGGCCCAGGGCGAATGTCTCGCCGCGTAGCGACGGGGCCCTCATCCTGGGCGGTCGCGGAAGAGATCCTCGTGTCACCAGGGACTCCTCACGCCGGAAGAGGGGGAGCACGCCAGATCCTTGGGCCAAGTCGGGCAACTACCTTGACAGCAGGAGTACGAGGTCGGCATCTCGCTCGCCTGCAAGGCGGAGGAGTTGGAGTCCAGCGTCTCGCTCGCCCCCGCGGCTAAGGAGGAGATCTCCGTCCCCACCGGCACGCCGAACGCTGAGGAGAAGTAGCGAGGCTGGCGGGCGGCGTGCTGGGCCATTGTGCCCAGAGCGCGCGGGCAGCGAGGGCGCCGCCGTTGGGCCTCGGACGTGGGTGGGTGCCGAGCTCGACAGCTGCGAGACGCCACGACCGGAGGGACTTGTTGACTTGAGCGCAGAGGTCCGTGCCTGGGGCATCGTGACCGCCATGGCGGATGGCCCCGGCAGCCCACCGCCTGCCGCACGGCCACCGAGTTCCGTGGGCGGCGGCACACAGCCGCCGGCGGGAGCGCTTGATGCCCAGGCCAGCCACTCCCCAGCCCCGGAGACAAGGCCGAGGTTGACCCTCCCTTCGCTGGCCCCGCGGGGAGCGCTGTCCACGCGCCCGCTGGGGCCGGTGGTGCCGCCCTCCATGCCCTTGTCCATGAGGTCCCAGGAGCTGCCACCTGAAATAGCCCTGTCACGCTTGACCAGGGGGGCCGCGGGAGGTAGTGCAGGAGCGATGCCGGAGGCCGAGGCGCTCGTGGCGGAGGGTCATCGAGCAACGGTGCCTGCAGCGCCGAGCGAAGGGGTCGTCGAGGCGGAGGTGCGCGTTGCTGTGACAGGTTATGCTGTGGTGGCTGCTGTGGGTTTGAGGGCTTTATGAACCAGAGACGGTGGCCTGTGCATCCGCACATTGGCGGTCCAGCACCTGGCATGCTTGCGTGGCGCCTGGCAGGCGAGGAAATACCAAGATTGCTTTGTTCGTCCCTCAACCTTGCATGCTGTGGGCATCCGTTGCTGCAGTCCCTTGTGGTACCTAACCTCCCTGTGCATGCTCACCCTGCAGGAGGCAGCCCGGCTGCGCGTCGCTTCCGAGTTCGAGCGAGCCAGCCTGCGGCAGCGCGCTCTTCTCCGCCGCGCCGTCCTCCAGGAGCTGCTGCGCTGCACGGATGCTGAGTTGGCGGGCCTCCAGCGCGATGGAATGTCGGGCGCGGAGGCGGTCCAAGGTGGGCTGGGGTATGATCACGGCAGTCTTTTACTGTGCGGGGATGTTTTGGCTTATGCCCTCTGGATTTCTTTGGCCAGGCTCGAGTGTGCTTGGCATGCTGCAAGCCAGTATCCGGGCAGCACAGTGCAGGCTGCGACCCCTGCCTGGATCGACTGTCTGGCACGTTGATCGTCAAGCAGGTTGACGCCCTCGCCCTCTCCCAGGCCGTCCCCGCACCCCACTCCCCCCCAACTCGACGTTGACGCCCCCTGCCGACCCACTTGCAGCCGCTCTTCCCCCCTTGCGGCCGCCACCAGACTCGGTGGCCTCGTACCGCGAGGGACGGCTGGCCACCCTGCACGAGCGCGCGATGCGCGCGATGCGCGAAATGGGCGCCGAGCAGGGGTCCCTGCCGGCGCCAGCGCCGGCAGGGACCGACCAGGATGGCCGGCGTGCTGCCAGGTCACGCAGCCGCACGCCGTCACCTGCTGCGCGGCTGCCCAGACCGCGCGCCCTCCCCTGCGCCAGCGTCGTGTCGGCCGTCTCCTCGACCCGCGGCGCGGCCGTGGCGCGATCAGCCGGCGAGGGCGGGGCCACGCCGCATGCTCGCGCGCTGGCTGGTGCCGCTGGGGTGGCCACCGAGAGTGGCGGCGAAGAGCCGGCCATCGTGGTGCTCTCCGGCGACAGCGATGGCGCTGACCATGCGCCGAGCTCTGCCACAGAGGAGTTGGCAGAGGTCAGCCCGGGCCCCGCGCTGCCGTCGGTGGACATGTCGATCTCCAGCGCCGACGTGGCCGGGGCGTCCATCGCCGACGTGCTTGGGGCGCCGCTCGCCGATGCCCCTGGGGCCACGCCCATGAGGCCGGCTGAGCCCGTCGCCGCCCTCGTCTTGCGTACCAGCCCCTCCCTGGCGGCCACCCTGGACCTCTCGGCCGGCGGCGGCGACGGGGCCTCCGAGCCAGAGGAGGGCGAGGTCTTGCAGCCCGCCGCGGCCCCCGCTGCGATACAGGGGCCGGCGCCAATGCCGCCGGGGTCGACCCCTCCCCGCCACCCGCCGCCACCCCCACCGACCGCGCCTCGGGATGGTCGCTGGACAGGGCATCGCCCATCACCCGTAATCCACCAGGGGAGGGCCGCCGCCGCCGCCGCCTGGCAGCGTGGAGGGACGGCGGCCGGGGCCTACGGTACCATGCACTCTTACGTGCCGACAGTCGCCCACTCGCCCGCGGCCTTCATCTGGGGATCGGGCCGGGCGCCGCCGGTGCCCGTGCCGGTGCCCATGCCGGCGCCCTCCGCCACGACCCTGGCATCCCGTGCGCCGTGCTCCGTGCAGGAGGATCGACCGAGTGCCCCAGCAGGGCCCCCCTCCGGCGCCGCGCCGACGGAGCGGCGCAGCGAGGCTGCTGCGGGCCGGCCAAAGTTGTCGGTGCAGGACCTGCCGGCACAGCTGAACGTCATCTTCAGGGACGCGGTGCGTGCCGAGGCTGCCGCCAGTGCGACCCCCTTCCCGGTCCGCCTCGTCGTGGCACGCATGCAGCGCTCCCCCCAGCTGGCCTGCTGGGACCGCAGCAAGCACCCCATCGGCCAGATCGTGTGGGTGAGTGGCGGGGCTGCGGGGTGGGGGCGTGGCGCTGTCTGGGCTGGGATGACCGCGGGGACGGCAGGGAGACCGGTGGGCTCTGGGCGACCTGCGAAGAAATTGCTGCCCAAGCAGGAAAGCCTTCCATGGCTGTCCCCTGAACACCCCTCCACCAAGCTCCCCCTGCCTCAGGCACATGCCCGTGCGGGCACTTTCAAGATCGGCAAGGTAGGCGGCCTGCACCAGGTGACCGCGGTGCCGGGCGCAGCCGGGGTTGCCCCTGCGCGCGGGGCAGGAGCGGAGCAGGCTTGCCCGGCCGAGGGCACGCCCGCCGTGCCGGCGGGGCCGCCACCTCAGACGCTCGCCATGCCGCTGGCGGCTGCGCCCTTTCCTTCGCCGGCCACTGAAGCCGGTGCCCCCGCGGCGGCCGCTGCTCAGGTCGCGGCGGCAGCTCCGACGGCTGCCTCCAAGCGCCTCGCTGGAGCAGGCCCAGGCGTCGAGCGTGCGCGGGAACTGGAGGCCGCGCCTGGCGCCAACGTGACCCCGATCGCCGTGGACCCGGCCCCCGCACCTTGTCCCCATGCGCCGATGGCGCAGTGGGGTCCAGGGCACTCAGGGGTGCAGGCGCTCGGCGGGGCCGGGGAGTCGGCGGCGGGCAGACCCGGCCCTGCTCCGCAAACGCCCGGGAGTAGCGTGCCTGGGCTGGCACCGCAGCAGCAAGAGACTGTGATGGAATCACCAGCGCGCCTCCTGGAGGCGATGGCCAGGGTCCGGACCCCACCGTGGCGGGTTTCCAAGGCCGTCCCCGCGTTCCTCGCGAGCAACGGCTGCCTGCTGGCCGCGGCGCACGCCGCGGTGGAACCGAGCCGGCCGAATGACGCAGGGCCCAGAGGTCCTGGGGTCGGTGCATGGGGTGTCCCTGGCCCTGCAGCAGCTGACAACATGGGCCCAGCTCCGAGCCATGCCGGCGCTGCAGGCTCGGGCACCCCCGCCCCTGCTGGTGCCGGGAGGGGCCCGGCCGGCGTCGACCCAGAGTGGCCACTTTGCGTCTTCGACCTGCGTGGCAACTGCCACGATCCTAACTGCCGGTGAAGGGGGGTGGGGTCCTGATGTCTCGTAGGGCCAGGCTGGGTGCGGGGGGGGTCCAGAAGACCAGCAGGCTTGAGGGAACGCGCACCCACCGACAGGCCCATGGCTCTGGGGTCCCTGGGCGCTCCAGCCTGAACATCGTACACCGTGCGACACGCCTGGTGGTGTGCCTCCAGTGGTCTGAATGTGACTCAAGGCAGGTTTCAGCGAGGGTCCCACATGATTGAACCCGCCCCCCCCCCTCCCCTGCTTCCACCCCCTTCATGCCCAGGTACTGCATGCGGCGCGACCTGGCTACTGCAGGGGGCGCCGTCCGCGTGCCGCCCTCCGTCATCAAGCAGGTTGCGCTGGAGGAACCGGTGCCGGCCTACCGGCGCGGCGCGGCGCTGGGCGGGGCGCGGCCGGGGCCGGGGCCCCTGTTCACGGCGCCCCTCCTCTCAGCAGTAGCGCCGCTGGGCTGGCGGTGGCCTCTGCCCCTGCCGTACAAGCTCGTCCCCGGTGCGCCCAGGAGAATTCTTTCGGCGGGGGAGGGGCCCCTGCTGAGCGACGTGCAGGGCACGGGCGGTGCAGAGGCAGGCGCCGTTGGGTCCCACGCTGGGCCTGGGGCGGGGCCGCCAGGCATCTCCGCTGCCAGAGGCACCTCGGCCCGCTACTTCTCTGCGGGCTCGACGAGCGAAAGCGGGGAGTTGGGGGCCGCGGCGGGGGCTGCTGCCCGAGCCACCCCCCTTCCGCGACCCTCGGCCTCTGAGGAGGAGGTGCTGGCCTGGGTCGTGTGCTGCGCCCAGGACTGGGGTGAGGTGGCTGGGACCCCGGGGACCCCCGCCGCCACCAAGGCTGGAGGGCCAAGGGGTGAGGAATTGGAGCGACTGGAGGAGGGCCAGGTCCGCGCAGGGCCCTGCGAGGCAGCCTTCCTGTCGGCGGCGCTCGCATGCCTGGGAGTGAGCGGCGGGGCGCGCGCCGTGACGCAGGCGGCGCACCACCACTCGGGCGGGTCCGAGACCGAGGCCTGGCTGACGCCCGCCGCCCGCGACGCCGCGCTGGCCGTGCTGCGCTGCGGCATCACGCAGTGCCCGGCCGCGGCACTGCTCTGGCCCCTGTACCTGCACCTCTGCCCGGATTTGTCCCTCACCCTGAGCGCAGGTGGGGCCGGGATGCTGTTCTGGGAGGGGAGTGTCGCTCGGTGGTGTGTTGCAGGGAGCCTCACCCCTGCACCCGCAGCAGGGGCGTCCGTGCGAGCTGTCCTGCTGCCCAGCCTCCCCCCAGTCCCCATCCCTTCCTCTGGCCACGCAGAGGCCCAGCTGCACATGGACGGGCTGGGGCGGGTGCCGCCCTCCCACGCGGCTTTCGTTGCGCTGAGTCAGCGCCAGCGCACCCTGCAGGACACGCTGTGGGTGCTGGCCAAGGGCGTCTGCGCTCTGCTCCCAGGCCCCGCCGACGGGGCCGGACCCGGCCCGGGTCGGGGGCCTCGCGTCGAGTGGGCGCGGGCGAGCGCCGCCACAGACCTCGCGCTGCGCATGCTGTGCACGGTCAGCAGTGCCTGCCAGCGCCCGGAGCAGCTGCAGGCGCTGCGTGGCTGGTTCCCTCCCCCGCTGGACCTCAGCGAGCGGAAGAAGGGCACGGGGAAGCGAGGCACGGCGCCTGCACATCGCTGGGAGTGCTGGAAGCCGGCCAGCCTCACCCTGCGCTGCCTGGAGGAGGGGCTGGCCGAGTTCCTGGATCTGAGGGCCACGCTGTGGTTGACCCTGGCGTCCCTGGCGGGCAACGCCGCCGTGCCTGCGGTGAGTGGTGGGCGCCGCGAGGCACAGAGGCGGGCGCTGTGTACTGATTTCCAGACAGGAGCATGGAAGCATGGGGCAACTTTATTCCCTGTCCTGGCATGCCCCTGCCACTGGTTTGTTTGGTTCGCACAGCTACCCACTCCGTTGCCTCTTCCTGTGAGCATGGAGACAGTCACCAGCCACCCCTCCCCATTCCATTCCCCTCCATCAGAGCATCGAGCAGGGACTGGGTCGGGAGCCTGCCGTCCCCAATGTGTGCTGGGCTGCAGGGCAGCTGACAAAGGATGCGTTCCTGCTGGCGAGCGGCGCCCTGCGCCACCTCGCCATAGCCACGGATGTGCGCCCGGGTGTGGGATGGGTGTGGCAGCCTGGAGGGGCTTCGGCCGGTGCCACGACGCCGAAGGTCCCTTGTTAGCCCCTGGTCGACGTGATGCCGTGCGCTCCCTCCATTGCCTCTTCACAACCCCCCCCCCCGCGGGGGCCCCCCCTGACACGGCAGGGGTATCGGAAGAAGCGGTATCGGGAGTGCATGCAGGTGCCAGGCATCAAGGCACGTAGCGGGCTGCTATCGGCCTGCCTCTCCCTGGCCGTGCTCACCCGCGACCAGAAACTGGCCGGTGCGATGGTCAGCAGCTGGCGCCTGCTGCTGCCGCCGCCCTCGGCCTCGGCCTACATCTGGCGGCACAGGGTCTCGCACCCGGCGGCGAGCGTCCCCGAGGCGCCGATCGCCGCGCGGGCGGCGGAGGCCGTGCTCGGGAGGGCGGGCGAGCTCTGGATGAACTGGGCATGTCGGCGCAAGGGTGAGGGGGACAGGGGGGAGGGGCTCGAGGCTGCGGTCCAGGCTGGGCCTGGACGTCAACCAAATCCCAAGGGGCAACTCCGGGGGAGGAGACGACGGCGCAGCACAGTCTGGGGGGCTCAGCACGCGCGCCCTCTTCTGATGCGCGGTGGGGATGCCCAGTTTGAATCGCCCCACCCTCTCCCAAGCCACACCCCCACCCCACCCCACCCACGGACAAGATGGAGCCTCTGGCCCGCCGGACGCGCTGATCTGGCTGACCACGCTGGCCTGCGTGACCTCGGTGGCGCACCCGACGGCCGGTGACGCCGGCATTCCCGGCGCCAGCAACCCCATGCTGCTGGCACTGTGGTCTGGGCTACTGGATCCACTGTGTGCGGCAGCCGCGCTGACGGCGCTGGCGGTGGAGGCGGAGCCCGACCTGGCCGCCCGGGCGGCGGACAGGTGGAGGGCGGCGTGGGAGGGGCCTGCAGCGGTTGCGGCGGCTGTGGCGGCTGCCACGCCCGAAGCCGCCGAGGGCCCCCGGACCCCGCGCGGGAAGGCTGCCGACGGTGCATCCGGGGGCGTGCAGAGCGAGGGCGTCGCGAGGCTGCTCCTGGGAGCCAGTCTGACCCCGGCCCTGCACCAGCTGCTGGACTGGGTGGGCCGGGACGGCGTGGGAGGGATTCCAGACAGCCCCCCCGAGCCGGGGCAGGGCCGGGGAGCCTCTGCCCATCAGGCCCTGTACCTGGGCGTGGCGGGCTGCCTGCACTGCCTGCTGGCAGGCAGGCACTCCCACTCTGCTACCAAGGACGACGCGGAGGAGCCGCGCTCCCCTGCCGCGTCCGCCTCGCCAAGCGGCGTGCTGGCCGCCCAGGAGGAGGCCGCCTGCTGGCTGCTCAGGTTGCACAGGCGGCCGAGCGGGTGCGCTGCAGCACTGAGGGGCGCCCAGCGCGCCCTGACTGCAGGGGAGCGGGTGCTGGATGCGCCGGCGTGCTGGCCGTCGGAGGCACCCGGGCCACCCCTCCCCCCGCACCTGGCAGGGTCCAGCGGCCAGATGGGCTCGCTCAGGCCCAGACTGAGTGCAGACGCCGGCGCGGCGCTGTCCAGTATGTTCGGCGGCCTGCCCGAGGCCAGCCGCACGCAGCTGATGGAGGAGCTGGTGAGGGATGGAGGCGGCGGCCATGCACCCACCGCCTGCGCCCTGGTTCCCACCGTAGTGCCCGGCCAGGCGGCGTTGATCCTAGGGGGCGCAAAGAAGGTGTGTGGGTGGTGAGGGGTTGGGGGGGGGGGGGCTCTCAAAACATGCGGGGGGACGCAGGTTGCGCAGAGTCAGGGACCCACATCCCTGGCCTTCAACGGTCGATCCAAACTGTTGTGAAGGCCGCCGGAATAGGTTCAAGGTCCCCACCAAAATCCACCCCAAACCCCTCGGCCTCCACCGCTCAAGGCGATGGCCGATGCTCTGCAGCGACAGGGGCCTGCCGTCTGGCGCGACCGTCGCGCGTCCTGGCACCTGCACACGCTCGCTATGGCGCTGCTGTCCTGCCACCCGCCCGCTCCCCCGTCCCTTTGGGAGTCGGCCGTGAAGCTGGCCGACCTCTGCTCCAGCCTGGCCGCCCTGGAGCTGTCAGCAGCAGCCCTGTGCCTGCATCCGCACAGCCGCCGGCTCTGGACCCAGCGACTGGGCCTGGTCAGGAGCCGGGGGCCGGGCGAGGGGGCCGGCGAGGACGTGGCGGCCCTGGCGGCCACCGTAGGGATCGTGCTGGATGGCGGGGCACCGCAGGGTTGACCCCGGGCCGAGGAGACGTGGCGGGGTCAACTGGGCGGCATGCGGGCGTGCGGTGGACCGGCGCTCACCGGTGGGCCTCTCCTGTTCTCCCCTTCCCCGCGCACCCTGGGTTGGTCTCTTGGCAACGGCGGGGGGTGTCCTGTGTGTTGACTGGAGAGCTGTCCTCGCTTTATATCTGGGGGTTGGCGTGGCGGCTGTCCTTTGTAGCTTCCAGCGTAGAGGCAGTGTCCAGCGTTGCACTCCCAGGAGCACTGGGGCCCCCTCCTCCCCCACAGGCAGCGAGGCTGACTGAGGCAACCAAGAAGAGTGGGAGGTGTGCGAGGACGGCAACGACAAGTACTTTTTGCCATCTCTGGGAGTGTCGTCCGGGAGGCTCCCCAGCTTACAGAGTCTCGCGGCACAGGGGCACTTCTCACCAGGCCCATGTGAAGGTAGGGAGTGATTGGGACGGCTTGGCCGTCTGTCGGCAGAGCACTGCATCTTGCACAGGAAAGCGGTTTGATCGCTGCTTCTCAAAGGCAGAATCCTTGCCGCAAAGCCAAGACCTTTGCCATGAACGGCGCTGGACGGCCCAAGGTGCAGCCTGCTCTATTTTGCTGGACATGGCCCTGGTCAAGGCGGCTTGAAAATGTGGCCTGCAGACACCTCAGCAATTGCTGTAGTTGAGATTGTGACACACATTGTTGGGCCCCCACAGCCTGCACTTTACAGCCGCAGACTTACTACTCATCAAGGGTATTGCTGTTGTACACAACTGTACCTTCCAGCAAGCTGTGCAGGCCCCCGATTCCTAGCGTGAATTGATCCCGAGCAGAGTGAAGACGTGCACATTGGCATGTCGAGGCGACAAATGGTTTGCCAAAGATTTAAAGCACAGCAACAGCTAAGAATAGAGTCTGCACAATCCACAGAGGGACACATGCGTACATTCTCTTAAGCCAGTTGCTCCTATCTGCACAGAGCATTGTTGCTGCAAGAAGGAATTTTTACAGAGAGTTCAGGCAGCGCATACAGGCAGTTTCTGTGCGTGCACTGTCGCAAAGGATTGCAGGTAGTCATCAACAGCATGCAGTCTGCTCGCAGAGGAGTTGCGTGCTGGGGCCGGTCTGCCCACAGAGCCCACCGGTCACAGTCAGGCCTCACATCTTCATGCCTGGCCTCAAGGCACGGTACTGAGCCTCGGGCATGGCCCAGGGCTGGCCGCAGCCCAGCCCCACCACCCGCAGGCCCTCGGAGCGAGCGCGGCTCAGGTCCCCCTTCTGTGGCGTGGAGGGACCAGGGTGTGGGAGTTGGGGTCGTGCAGGGAGGCAACCGTCCCGAATTTTTGGGCCAGGACTGGTCAGACAAGCACCACATGTCGTGCAGCGTCTGTGCCCAGCAGAACCCCTGGTGATGGGCCGTGACAAGGATTGTAGCTGGTGGGCATGAGGACGAGTGCCACTGACCGGGCTTTCCCTTCCCGTACTCAGAGCTCAAGCGCTTGAGGGTTGGTGCAGAGCCGATACTCCCGAACACCTACTCCCAACTCTTCTCCCGATGTTTGACTCCCGACTCACTGGCAGACCATGCGGCCATGCGTTTGCCAGGCATTCCTCCCGGACAAGCCTCACGGCCGAGGCAGCACTTCGGGCCGAGTGAAGCTCAGTCAGTCTCCTGTTGCGGATTGCATCCCTGCACAGGGAGGGAGGGTGGGAAGAAGCTGGGGAAGCTGCTGGGGGTACAGCCGACAGTAGCGAGGGCATCCAGGCAGCCCAGAGGCGCGGAGCGCTCTCCCAGACGGATCAGGTCGACTCCTCGGCTGATCGTCGGCGACGCACATCCCACCCTGCTCTCCTGCAGACATGCCCTCTGCCCCCGCAGGGGTCGATTACGGCTCACCTGTCGGGGGCGGCGGCCCGTTGCTGCTCTGCCGCTGCGCGGGCGGCAAATCGCGGCGTGCGGGTCGGGCAGCAGGCCTGGCGAGACATGTCCCAGGACGTCAGCTGCTGACCTGGCGGCTGATGCAGCTGCATGCGGGGGAGGGAAAGGGGATGTTGAGCTGGGATCCAGGGGCCCACGGCTGCCTGCGGGTTGCAAATCAGATGCCGGAGGCCTCTTGGGCCTGGGCCGCAACTCCAGCAGTCAGGCCACCAACCCCTGTGCCCATCTACCCTCAGATGGCTGGAACAGACACAGAGCCCTGTCTCGGCCCAACCCATCAACCCAGGGCCACACGCGTCGCACCCACCGGCTTCGATGCTGCCGCAGGTCTGGGAGTGACCTCGACGGACCCGGCGACAGACCCGCCCCACCGCAGATGCTCTCCCACGCTGGAAGCAAGGTGTTTCCGGAACTGGGTGTTTTGGCATCGCGCCTTGCCCCGCTCCTGGAAGGCATGGAGACCAGGTCGGGGGGGTGAGTGTTGGCCAGTTCCAGCCCCCGACAAGTGCCAGCATGTGCTGACATGGCGAACCTGACGCCCAGTCCGGGCAGGTGACGCCCCAGTGGCCCCACACTGCAGGCAGCTGGGCAGGCGCGCTCACCGCTCGTGCAGAGAGACCCTCCTTGACCTCCCTCGAGGCAATGGCGGCCGCATACTGGAGCTGGCGGGCGGCGCGGTGCTGGACCCGGGACGGATCGGGGACCGGGCCGGAGGGCGCACCCGAGCCTATCGTCCAGGATGATTCCAGCATCGAGTGTGCACTGGAGGAAGGCAGGGGACGAGAGCGGCAAAGGTGACCACGCAGTGCTTGGAGGTGAGAGCGGGGCCCGGCACCGGGCAGGGAAGGGGCGATGCGAATGAGACACACAGGCAGATTCGCCCAACCACCGCACAACCACCGCAGGCCCTGCCCACCTGTCCAGCCGGAGGCACGGTTTGGCTGGCAGCCCGTGCAGCAGAGTTCCTGTGACCAACAATTGGAATGATTCAGTTCGATACCGTCCGGATCGTGGGGAGTCGCCCGTGTGCTCGACATTGGTCAGGCCCTCCAGGCCGGGGACCCTTGGCCAGATCCCGGATGCCGAGGGACCCACCTGACTTCGACACCGTCATGCATCCTTTGGGCACCTCGAACCGATCCTGTTGGGTGTAACGAGGTGTACGGGCACTTCTTAGCGAATATTCGAAGGCACAATGTCATGCGGCGAGCCCCCTCAGACCTACCTACCTGGTCCTTGGCCTTGGAAAAATCTACAACCCCGCGAGGGCTCCTGCCCGCTGTGCCAGCTCGTCCCATCTCTGATCGTCCTCAGGAAAGCATTATGCAATGTAATTCCTGCAGGATCTGGACAATAGCTTGGGGGGGGGGGGGAGTGCGCCCGGATCTTGTCGTTGAGCCACCAACCCGAGGCACCTCGATCCCCGGTGGCCCCGGAGGAGGAGGTGGCGCCGGATCGCGTCACCAAAGGCATGCGCTGCATCGATCGAGCATAAGTCCTCCCTTTACGTTCCGCTGAGGTAAAAGGCAACCACATTGGGGGATGTCGCGATAATGTCGAATGGGCTTGTTCTGTCTCTCATCAGTGTGCGAGGTGGCTCTCTTGCTGCTTGAGTATCTTGAGTAAAAAATGCGTACGACTATATTCTTCCATCATATCGATCTGTGTTTGTATACTTGGTGTAGTGAGTGCATTCCAATGCGCGGATCGAGCTTGGGAGATTGCCAAAGCGCTGCGAGATTGAGATCCGGATGTCGTTCCCGAAATAATTCGGAGCTGAGATGGAACAGCGATGGAATCTGCTATCACAGCTGTTCGTCCTTCAGACCATGGTGCATGCAGTATGATGTCAATAGCATACACGCTTGGTCACTAACGACGAATGTGTCGCCCCGACTGCCCAGCCCGGCTGAAACTCCCTGTATCGGTTTGAAGGACGCCTGGACATTCAGGATGGAACGAGCGCCTGCGTGATCCATGCTTGCCCGGCTCAAACCCGTCGATGTGAGTCGGTGCATTGTGACATGGACCAGGGGCATGCAGGGGGCCGTATAGACCCGTCAAGCCCGCACCCCTCCACAGGGTGGTGTCGGGCCGTGCCTTCGCCCGCATTCTGCCGAGCCTGCGAGAGCTTGGCGCCGCCGAGGCCTGGCACTGGGCAAGAGGCTGCGCCCCACCACGGTGGCGTACTTTACCTCCGCAGCACTGCTCGTCAGCTACATCGCCTGGGCCTCCCTGGGCGCTGCCTTCACGCTGGTGCCCAGGCACGGACCGGGGGGGGATCACATCCAGCAACCCCCGCACAAGGTGGCCCTGCTCTTCCTTTCACGGGGCAGTCTGCCTATGGAGCCGGTCTGGAAGGAGTTCTTTGAGCATGCCGCGCTGCTGCGGCAGCCGCCCGGGTCCAGCCCAGGCAGGAAGACCTGGGAGGATGGCGGGGGGCAACGCCACGCCAGAGGCAAGGACAGCGCAGCTTCCTCGATCGATCGCATCCCACGGGCCTCCCCCCACCCCGGCGGCCGCTCTGCTGGGCAGAGGACGGCCCGCGAGGCTGCCCTCCCGCAGGACTTGCGAGCCCTCCTGGACGAGAGCACCGGCCTCCTCCGTCTCCCAGACACACAGGCCATGCTTTCCAGCGACAAGGCAGCGGAAGCCCACGACACGCACAACGAGCTGGCCTCTGGCAGCCTGGAGGCCCCATTCTCTGCGCTGAGCCTCCTGGATCCGCAGGGCCCCGTCGCACGCCAGGACCTGTTCTCCGTCCACACCCACACCCGCGCCGCCTTTGCCTTCCCCCCAGGTACAGGGTGGGGCCGGATTGGAGCCTGACGACGCATGCGTGCACAGGCTCTGTGTGGCAGGGGAAGTGAGGAGCCAAGATCCGAGTGACATTACATCCAGCTGGGAGGGAGTGGCGGATGTTTGTCCTGCCATGCTCACAGGTCTCCTACCCGTCCCTCCGCAGACTCTGTTTTTGCTGGGACGCAGATCGACAGACGAGTGTTTGTTCGCTGGGGCCAATACTCTGCGGTGCGTTGGCGTGGGGAGAAGGATCGGGTTGGATGATGTGTCTGCGTAGGGCGGGAGGGCGGGGAGTTCGGGACCTCTGGCGCGGGTTTGCGTACACCATGGCACGCATCACATGAGCTTCAGTGGGGTTTGACTATTTAATGCAGGGAAGATTGTCTACTGCCAATGGACGCTCGGGGCTGGGGCATTGCGCAGCATGCACCCAGGCCCCACGTCCACCCGCTCCCCCCTCCAGGCCGAGGCCATGCGGCGGCTCATCATCGCTGCCCTGCGCGACCCGAGGAACCAGCGCTTTGCATTCCTGTCCGAGTCCTGCGCGCCGCTCTTTCCCCCCGCAGTGGTGCATGCGCAGCTGCTGGCTGACCGGCTGAGCCGGGTGTCGCTGTGCCCTCAGCACGGGAAAGCAGCAGAAAGGCAAGCTTGGCGGTGGGGGCTTGCTGAGGCAGAGGCTTTTCCGTGAGACAGAGGGTCATGAGACGGTACTCTTTTCAACGCGAACGAGACTGATGGTTGACGGGGATTGGGACGGGGTGCCCTGCATGGCTCCCAGGACTCAAGAGCGCGGGCTCATGTGCGCACCACACGCTCTCTGGGCGCCCTGATTCCACATGCCCCACACTCGTCCCCCGATCCCTCCCCACACCGGCCTCAGATGGGGTCCATACCTCCACCGAGAGGGTCTGCTGACCAAGGTCCATTGGCGGAAGTCCTCCCAGTGGTTGAGCCTCACCAAGTCGCATGCCGAGGTGAACCCGTGCAACGCAGGGGCGGGGGGGGGGTCGTGTGGACGCTCTGCTGGATATGGAGGGCCTTGTGGTGGCATGCGCCCAGCCAGTAGGCCATGCCTGGGGCAGTGGGGATTACATAGGTGCCCCTGATGATCACGGGACATCATCAAGGCATCAGCAACATCCTCAATTCCCCTTGCACCGAGTCGCACCCGGCGCAGGTCGTGAGGCGGGACGACTCCCTGTGGCGGCTGTTTGAGCAGGAGTGCTACAGCTACGAGCCCGGGGGGGGGCTCCCCCTGCCCCCCTACATGCGCGCCGTGGGGCGCAGCGCATCGGCCCGGCGCTCCTGCGTCTCCGACGAGCACTACTTCCCAACCCTGCTGGCCGTCGCCGGCCTGCAGAACGAGGTCAGCGCCGCGTGCCGGGTGGCAGGGTGTTCTCGGGCTGAGGGGCCGGAACCGCCGCGGATCTGGGTGGCTGGTGCAGGCCCGCCGACATTGCAGGGTTCCCGCCACCTCGGAGGCCCACGCGCGCCCCTCACACCTCCCGCAGACGAGCTGCGAGGGGTCGCTGACCTTCACTCACTGGGCGGGGGGCGGCTGGAGCCCCAAGGTCTACCGCGCCAGGGACGTCGGCCCCGAGCTGCTCCGGGTGATGAGGCGGGGCGTGTGGGAGACGAGGGAGTGCCCCGTCGCGGCCGCCCTCGCCTCGGCGGCGGCGCAGCACCGCGCCAGGGGCTCGTGGGCGGGGCTGGGGCTCCCGCGGGAGCTGCACCACTCCGACGGCGACCCCAGTCCGCCGGGGTACCAGCCCATGCCGGATCGGTGCATGCTGTTCGCGCGCAAGTTTGCGCCCGACGCCCTGCCGGCCCTCCTCAGGCTGGGCGGCGTCTGCGACCAGGAGGGCACGGCGATCCACCCATCCTGCCTCAGCCAGGATATGGGTGTGCCAGAGGTGAGGGCTGCAGTGTATTGAGACACAGTGCCCCCAATGTGTAGCCTGGGGAGATGCAGAGCCGCCCGTGACCCGCTCCAGGCCGTCCGCCAGCAGCACAACCCTGCGCGCTCGCTGATGTTGTGACGAGTGACTTTCGTGACCCAGCTCTATCTCTTGACATCACTCACTGAAACGTTAAACAAAAATTTGCATTATCAGCAGAGGCTGGAATCATCCTGAAAGGACGGCTGCGATCTGTAGATCGATACCCCGGGCCTCTTCAATACAGAGCACCGCACCTGCTTGTTCGAGGTACCACATTCCCCGGCTCATGCAGTAACGTGACTACTTTGACAGTGCATGCATGTCGGCTGGGGCGGGATGGGCCCACGGACGGTCCACCCGCTCCCTACGCTCCCTCCTTGAGCGTGCCATCTGGTTCGCCAAGGCCGCGGCTGCCATCCACGTCTTCCGCAACTACGTCGCGGAGTTCACAGTGGTAGGTAGGCGTAGCATAAGGAGCAGTACTGCGTGGGTTGATGGTTGGGGCGCACGGCATCGGGGACATCAGACAGTGACGGGTGCGCCCTTGGCCCATGCCACCCCTCCCTTGCACCAATGGAACCCCCACTCGCTGGGGCCCCTGCCTCCCTGCAGCCCATCGGACTCAGCATGAGCCCCACCTTCAACACCCATGGCGACGTGGCTCTGCTGGAGCGCGTCTCGGTGGCCACACGCAGCATCAAGGTGGGGGACGTGGTGGTGGCGCGCAGCGTGCAAAATGTGCGGCACATCGTCATCAAGCGAGTGCTGGGCCTGGAGGGCGATGTAGTCCCCCTGCCGGGGTCGACCACGGGGCGCAGGGTGGCGGTGGTGCCCAAGGGCCATGTCTGGCTCCAGGGTGACAACTTCCACAACAGCACAGACTCGCGCACGTATGGCCCTGTGCCATATGCCCTGCTACAGGGCAGGGTTTTCCTGAAGGCAAGCTGGGGGGTGGAGGTACATGCTGACCCAGACTGGGAGGGTGTCCTTGAGGCTGTGGGCCTGGTCGGTTCTTGCATCCGGCGATCTGGTGGTCAAGCAAAGGTTTCAGTCATTGCTGCCGGCGTCTGCTCCAGTAGTATCTCAACACCCAGCTCCTGACCTTGGCCTCGAGTACATTCCGCAGATATGGCCACCACAGGATGCAGGGTGGGTCCGCAGCGGGATCCCAGATTACATGTTCCCTCACGGAACTGGTCTCTGACTTCCTCCTGCTCGGGATGTCATCCGGGGTGTAAACTCGCCAGGGCGCGCGGGAGTCAATTGCGCACCTCATATATGATGCATTGCCACCCTGACCGTCCATGTAATATATTTCAACGGAAGCTGTGACTGGAACATACACATCAGACGTCACTGGGCGAGATTGCCGGTCTGAGCGTTAGCACTCACCCGGCCACGGCCGGGTGCATGGTGCTCGCGGCCAGGCCAATCATGCGCATTCGCCGAGGCTTCGTGCCAGCGCAGCAAATATGGCGTGGACCAAAACGACCCTTCTCGGTCGACGTGTCGGTCGCGGAACCGGCCCCCATGAACCCCCTGCTCCAGCAGCTCGACAGCGGTCAGAGGGCGCAGCTCGATGCATACCTGGACATCCTCCTGGAATGGAACCAGAACATGAACCTCACAGGTCGGTGTGGCTTCATGGGGGGTGAAAAGAAGGCAAATGGTCAGCGTCCCCTGTACTATGGCTGCACAAGCAAGCCAGGTCTCAGCCTTTGCAATCCATAGGGCTGGGGCATTGTTCCTCACCCCCCCACCCCTCTCCGTCCCCCAAATCTTCCCCCACAAACAAACATTTCCAGGCCCGTGCACGCGCGAGGAGGCGCTGCAGCGCCACGTTGTGGATAGCCTGGCCCTGCTGCCCATCATCGAGGCGCATGCCCCTCTCTCCCCCCCCAGCTCCGGCCCGCTGACTCTCATGGACGTGGGCTCCGGGGCCGGCTTCCCGGGCCTGGTCCTGGCCATCGCGCGGCCCACCTGGCGCGTGACCCTGCTGGACTCGCTGGCCAAACGCACCAGGTTCCTGGGCGCCGCGGCCGAGGCCGCGGCGCGCGGCCGGCGTGCGCGTCGTGTGCGCCAACGCCGAGGCGGCAGGGCGCGACCCAGCCCTGCGCGACGCTTTCCAGGTGGTCACGGCGCGCGCAGTGGCGGAGATGCGCGTGCTCGCGGAGCTGTGCCTCCCCTTCCTGGCGCCGGGCGGGGTGTGGGTGGCCGCCAAGGGGCCCGCGCCGGAGGGGGAGGTCGCGGCCGCGGGGCCCGCCCTGGAGCTCCTCGGCGCCCAGCTGATCGGGGTGGAGGACGTGGCCTGCGCGGGGCAGCAGGGCCGGCGTACCGCGCTGACGGTGCGCAAGCTGGGGCCCACGCCGACCGGCTACCCGCGGGCTGTCGGGAGGCCTGCCAAGAGGCCGCTGGGGGGGTACATAAAAAAGCCCAAGGCAGGATAGTACCCCCAGCTGGGATCCAGGAGCCATGCGGCGTAAGTGTGAAGGGCTTACAGACTGGGGGCGTCTGAGCACTCGCCTGGAAGCCCCTCCCCACGGAGCTTGCGCCGCAGAGGAGCACCACTCGTATCCTACTCCAGTGCATTCCCTGGCCTGGCTGCGAATTCCCACAGCATCAACCTACAGCCCTTTGCGGCCATTCTCACCCCCGGCTGCCCCTTCCTAAATGCTTTTCCAAATCATTTTTCACCTTGCTACACATTCTTTCACCAAAAACAGCAAAGGATCACTGGTAGCCATTCATCTCCAGGGTAGCCTTGGTGACGACCTGGGTGGCCTGCGTGAAGATAGGTTGTGAGGACAGAGAAGTTACTGCTCATGTCGACATGGATACCAGGCCACCTTCACATGCAATCAGACCTGAGCGCTGAACGCCTCGACAGAACAGCCAGCCGGTGCTCCCCACCTCAGCGTATCGGTCACAACACCGTGCCAAGCACTGCTGCTCGCTGCTGCTCAAGCTGCTGGACGGCTTGGTCACGCAGGTGCCAAAGCACTTGTCTCGCACAGTCTGTGGAAAAAGCAGGGTGAGGGAGAAGATACTTGGGCTGGAGCAGAAGTCAATGGAGCGTGTCGGCATGTGAGACGGGGCAGGCGTTGGTGCGCAGGTCGAGGACCCTGCAACCTGAGACCGCCAACCAGCATCCCCATGGATGCGCATTCTAGGCGTTGAAACACCCTGTTCCTATCAGCATACGACGGGCAAGACACACAACCCTTCCACATACGATCCATTCTCGAAACACACCTGGTAAAACTCGTTGAGGAAGGCCACTGCCATCTCCTGCTTGATCTGCAGCAGGGTTGTCGGCGGGCGTCACCCCCTCGCCCAGGCAACCGCAGCGCGGATGAGCACGACGGCAGCTGCATCTCAACAGTACAGAAGTGCACGCCAACCTACCGATTCCATGACGTGCCCCTCATTCAGGCCAGCGCTGCTGGACGCGCCTTGAGAGCCATATGAATCCATGGTGCTCCCAATAGAGTTAGCAGTGCCTCTTGAGCACTCCTGGGATCGATTCGATACAGATGGAAGATGCCAAAAACCCACGAGCTGTAAAGGAGGAAGCACGCTGGAACAAGGCCGCGAACGCCTTGGCTCTGACCCGCAGTGACAAAACCAGGGATCCCGCCTTTCCACCGGGGGATGTTTGACGAGAGCTTACGGACGGAATAAACAGCACGACGGGATGATGAACACACTCTCCCGCACGGCTGTTCCGATGGGCAACATGCAATGTCAGGTCGTCTGATGTAATAATCGGATACTGCACTCCTACATCGCCCAGCTCACCAGCCCGAGGCTGTCGTGTAGCCTACTGCCAGGTATGGCCTCTACCGACGGCTCGGGCTCACCCCCCGGCCCCGGCGTGACCAGAGCGCAGGCGAAAGAAAGTCTTCGTCGGTTGATGATGTCACTAGAGTCCCTGCAGAGGCAGGTAGACACCAGCCTCTCGCACCTCTCCGAGGTTCCGCGCTCGGACCTGGCCTCCTTCCTGGCTGTCCAGAGGGAGGGCTTCATCGCCAGCCACCGCGAGCAGATGCGGGAGTGGGACGCACTGCTGGGTTGTGAGCAGGAGCCTGGCGTGTCGGGCTCCCAGGTGAGCATATCCTTGGCAATAGAACTGCAGGGTTCACTTGTTGACGTGGCTCCCCAGGACGTCTCGTTACCTCCAGATTCTGATGCCATTCCCCGTTCCCGAGCACGCTGCACGGGACATTCAGCGACCACTGCTCCAGGCTTCTCAAATAAGGCCCCTCAACCCCCTCCCGCACACAGCCTGAGGACAGCAAGGACACGACACCCTTCGGGGTGAGCCTGCGCTCTTTGGAGAGCCGGGTGACGGCCATGGGAGGCATCCCCGCCCTGGGAGCCGGGCTGGTGCTGCCCCGCATGACCCCCAGGAACGCCTCCAGCCTCGCCGCCACGGCCAGCCCCGCGGCGGTGGAGGTGGCGAGGGCGAGGGCGGCGGGGGGCGACTCAGCCCCCACCCCCCTGCTCAAAACGCGGCTGGGGGGCCAGCCCGGGGGGGAGGCCGGCACGCCCTCCCCCTTTGCCGTCAAGCTACGTCCAGCGGGCGTTGGCCTGCCCGCGCCGGAGGAGCGCACGGGCCTGCAGAAGCCGGACCTGCAGGCCGACTTTGCGGCGGCCATGCAGCGACGAAGAGCGGCGCAGGAAGCAGCCGCGCAATGAGGTACGATCTTTGGTGCTGCGCTTCTTAGTTTCCTGATTGTCGGCTCGACACCCTGGTCTGTCGACGACAGGAATGAGTGTTGCATGCATCCTCCCTGCCTGCAACCCATGGCCCCGCTCGAGCAGGCAGCGTGTCGTAAAGGAGTACAGAGTCAGCGGGATGACAAGCCACTCATTGCCCTCAAGAGAAATTTGAACACTGCCACGCAATTGCACACAAGGGAAGGTTTGGGAACTCGAAGAGCGGGCAGGAGAGGAGTGGCCCCTCTGCTCTCGCCACAACAGTAATGTTTCATGCTGGCCGCGTCCCGATGGAGGGGGAGGGACTCGGCCACAGTGATGGCAGGGCGGTGCGTGGGTGAGAGTGTGTATAGGCCTGAGCGCCGCAAAGAGGCATCCTGGCCTGGAAGGGGAATCCCACATGACTGTCCACTCAGCAGCGCTGCAGTCGCCGCCTCCTAGGCAACCGTTCGCGGCTGCGATCGAAGCAGGGGTGGGGCGGGGGGGGTGGGTGACACCACCGTGCGCGCGTGCCTCAACACCTGTCCCGCCCCAGATGCGCCCCAGCTCTTCCCCACTCCCCTCCTCACCTCGGCGGAGTCGTCGCTGGCAGTGTGTGGCCCGGAGGCCACCTGGCTGAGGTTGGGCGCCGTGGCCGATGACTCGGAGGAGAGCTGACTGGACCGCAGGCTGAAGGTCTGGGCGATCATGCCAGCGTTGGAGGCGGGCGAGGCCGAGGTCACGCCGGGGACGCGGCCGGACGAGCCCGCAAGGTCGTACGGCCGGAGCACCTTGAAGGAACTGGAGGGGTTGGGAACGCCCACATCAAAGGGGCTGGGCCGGTGCAGGCTGCCCCCGTTGGTGCCCAGCGTGGAGGGCGCGTCAAAGGGGCTGGGCGGGGCGCCGCGCGTGGAGGCGCGGGGGGCTGTCGCGCCGCCGGCGGTGGCGGGCGGAGAGGCGCCAAAGGGGCTGGGGGGCCCCGCGGCCTTCGCTGGAATGCTCGCCGCCGATGCCGCCGCCGACGGCGCGTCAAAGGGGCTCGGCGGCGCCGCAGTCCGCTGCTGCTGCTGCACATTGGAAGGTGCGTCAAAGGGGCTGGGCGGCGCGCCAGTCCTCGGCTGCGTTCCCGAAGGCGCGTCAAAGGGGCTTGGTGGCGCGCCAGTCCTCCGCTGCGTTCCCGAAGGCGCGTCCAAGGGGCTCGGAGGCGCGCCAGTCCTCCGCTGCGTTCCCGAAGGCGCCTCGAAGGGGCTGGGCGGCGCGCCAGTCCTCGGCTGCGTTCCCGAAGGCGTGTCGAAGGGGCTGGGCGGCGCGCCGGTCCGCGCCACCCCCCCCGGCTTGGTCACGGCCGTCATGGGCGCGTCAAACGGACTGGGCGGCGCGCCAGAACCCGGCCCGCGCGCGTTGCGGCCCCCCGGGCGCGCCTCTCCGGCGCCGCCCGGGGCCGCATGACCCTCGTCCCCGGGGCTTACCAGCGCCGCCTCAGCCGCGGCGGCCACGGCGGCCGCCCGCGCCTCCGCGCTGCGGTCCGAGGCGCCCATCACGTTGGCCAGCACGGTCTGGCTGGCGCGTGCGAGGCTGGGCCGCCCGCCCACCTTGGGCCGCCCCGTGCCGTCGCCCGGGGCCGGCCCGGGGCCGACGCCCTCTGCGCTCTGCACGGGTGAGGCACCGCGCGTGCTGACCGGGGAGGGGCCGTCGCCCGGGCTGGACCCCGCTGGCGTGGGCGTGGCGGCGCCCACGCCGCCCAGCAGCCCGCGGCCCGAGGCGCCGGCGCCGGGCGCGGCCTTGCCCGGGGCGTGCTCCAGGATGCCGCGCAGGCGGGTGATGATGTGCTCGAAGGTGGGCCGCTCCTTGGGCTGCTGCGCCCAGCACTCCTGCATCAGCGCCAGGTAGTCGGCCGACCCCTCGAAGTCGCCACCCTGGTACTCGGCGGGGGAGTCGGGGATGGGGGGGCGCTCGCCGCGCTCCGCCACCATGAGGATGATTTGGAAGGGGGTCTGCGCCGCAAAGGGCAGCTGCCAAGTCAGTAACTCCCACAGGATGAGCCCGTAGGCGTACACGTCGCTGGCCTTGCTGTACGACTGGGAGTGGATGACCTGGGAAGGGGTGGGGGGGAGGTGTTGGGGGAGGGAGGGGGGGTGAGGGGAGGCGAGGGATGTGCGGAGACAGGCAGCGGATGTGTGGCTCCCAGCGACGGGTGACCAGCCGGGGCGGGGCAGGGGCAACCACCAGACTGGAACACACGAAGAGCTCACCTCTGGCGCGTGCCAGCGCGGGTTGTTGGCGACCATGGAGGAGGCCACGGAGACGGTGTCCGACAGGCGGGAGAGATTGAAGTCGGTGACCTTGACGCGCCAGTGCTTGTCCACCAGCAGGTTGGGCGACTTGAGGTCGCGGTGGATGATGGGCCCGCGGTGGGAGTGGAGGTGCAGCATGCCCTTTGCCGCGTCCAGGGCCATGTTCAGGCGCTTGCCCCAGTCCAGCACGCGCGCCGAGGCGTCGGGGTTGGCCGCCGCGACCTTCAGCAGGTCGTACAGCGACCCGCGCGCGCAGAACTCGGTGACGATGCACGCCGGGTCCAGGCACACGCCCATGAAGAGGATGATGTTGGGGTGGCGGATGGCCACCATGATGCCCACCTCCCGCTCCAGGGTGCGCAGGACCTCCGGGTCCAGCCGCACCTCGCCGTCGGGCCCGGCCACGGTGGCCCCCGCCGCGCCGATGCCAAAAGCCTGCAGGCTGGTCAGCACCTTGATGGCCACGTCCGTCTCCTGCCACCGCCCCAGGTACACCTTGCCAAAGGCGCCCTCCCCGATCACCCGGCTCAGCACCAGGTCCCGGAAGTCCAGCAGCCAGGGCGTGGCGTCCCCGCCCTCGAACAGGCCCGCGGCCGGGCTGGAGGCCGCGCGCGCGGCGGCCGAGGCCGTCGCCGGGTTGGCGGCTGCCCTCTGGGAGGCCCCCGACCCCGCGCCGCGCAGCAGGTCGTCGTCGCTGGCGTCCCCCGGGCCGGCGGCCAGGCCCAGGCCGGCGCTGGCCTCGGCCATGGCGTAGGCCAGCACGGCGGAGTTGTAGCAGAAGAGGGGCCAGGCCTCGCGCGGCGACAGCTCCCCCATCAGCGCCAGGCCGCGCTGCGAGGCGGCGGCGCGCAGCGCGGCGTCGCCCCACAGCGAGATGGTGCCGTTCATGGAGGAGGTGACCACGCCCGCGCCCGCGCCCTGCACGTGGGCCAGCCCCGTCTTGCTGGCCTGGATCTCGCCGTAGGGCATGCGTGCCTGGCCCACGCTCCCCGCCACGTAGTTGATGGTCAGCCCGCCGGGGCTCTTGGGGTGCGGCAGCGGCCGCACCAGCAGCCGCCCATCCAGGTGGCTGGTGCACACGGCGCCCAGGCTCTCGCACACCGCCAGCCCCTTGGCGGGGGAGGTGCGCTCGCCGATGCGCAGGATGGGGCGCAGCAGGCCCGCCACCATGGTCCAGACCTGGACCATGCCCGAGTCGTGCACGGTGAGCAGCTGCCAGACCTGCTGCAGCTCGGTGGCCAGCGCGGCGCCGCCCGGGCCGGTGCCGCCGGACCGCGGCGCCAGCGAGATGACCGAGGCGGTGGCGGCGGGGTGGGCCCCGCGCTCCGCCGGCAGGAGTACGCGCACCAGGGGGCTGGTGATGGCCATGGCGTTCACGGTGCCCATGGAGCGCAGGTCGTTGGAGGCCAGCAGCTCGCCGCGCTGGCTCCACTCGCGCAGGCAGACGAAGGCGGAGGAGCCGCCCGCCGTCCACACGCGGCCCACCGCCGCGGCCAGCGCCGACACGGGGCCGTAGTGGGCCTGCTCGCGCAGCAGCTCGCTGTTCACCATGCCGTCCTCGGGCACGCCCTCCAGCGCCGCGGCGTCGGCGGGCGCGGCGGAGCCGGACCAGCGCAGCGACCCCACCAGGCTCAGGCGGCAGCCGACGGGCGCGCCGCCGCGCAGGACCTCGCCCAGGCGCAGGCAGCGCACGTTGCCGCGGCTGGAGGCGGCCCAGCACGCGCCGCGCTCGTCGCAGGTCAGCGCCGTGACCGAGGAGTGGAAGGCGCGGAGGGGGTCGCAGACGGGCGCGCGCGAGCTGTGCTCCCAGGCGCGCACCGTGCCGTTGCGGTGCCCCGCCCAGACCAGGCCCGCCGCATCCAGGTGCAGCGCGGTCACCACGCCCTCCGCCCGCACCTCGCTGTGCACCTGGGAGGAGAGGTGCACCACGTGCAGCGTGCCCCCGCCCAGAGTGCGCGTGACGTAGTACCAGGCGTGCCCCAGCGACCCGCGCGGCTCGTCCTCGCCGGGCGGGATCAGGAGCAGCGCCGTCACGCTCTGCCCCGCCTTGCCGCGGTGCAGGCGCTCGGGGACCGGGATGGCGGTCGCGGCGCCGACGGCCGGCGCCGCCATGCTGCCGCCCAGGCCGGGCGAGGAGGGGACGGTGGAGGTGCGGGTGGGGGGCTCGCGGTCCGCCCACGTGCTGCGGGACAGGCCGCTGTCCGCCGCCGCCAGCGCGCCATCGGGCGGCGTGGAGGGCGCCGAGTCGCGCGCCGCTTCGCGCGCCGCGCCCAGCTGGGAGCCGGTCGAGGCGCTGCGACCGTGCCGGGGGACCGGCGGCCAGGCGCCGCTGGCCCGCCCCGCCTCCGCCTCAGGCTCCTCCTCCTCCTCCTCCCCCCTCCTCCTCGCCCTCCTCGTCGTCCGGCACGTCCATGGCGCGGCGCGGCACACTGCCGCGCCGCGAGAAGCTGGGGCCAGAGGACACCGGCCGCTCTCCCATCGCAGCGCCCGCAGGCGGCGGCGGTGGCGGCGCGCCCGGGAAGGGCCGCACCTGCAGCACCGGCGCCCTGGGCGCCGGCGCGGCGGCCGCGCTCGCCGCGGCTACCGCCGCGGCGCCGGCCGTGCCAACACCCACCACGCTGTGCTGGGAGGGCAGGGAGCCAGAGGCGCGGCCCAGGCGGGAGATGCCCATGGCCGAGGCCTCCGACCCTGCGCGGCTGGCCTGCGGCCCGCCACGCGCCGCGCCGCGCGCTGACAGGCTGCCGGAGGCGGTGCCGCTGCTGCCGCGGCCACGGGAGTAGGCGTCGCCCTCTGCCAGCAGGCGCACCTGCTTAGCGTGGGCCTGCAGCTCGGCGGTGATGGCCTCGAACTTGGCGCCCACCCCCGGGTTGAACATGCGGGAGGCAAACTTGCCCAGGCCGCCCTGGCGCCCGTACACGTCCACCAGCGCCTCGGCCTGGTCCATCAGGCCCTGCACGCGGCCGGCCAGCGCGCAGAGCGCGCGCTCGCCGCGCGCGTCCAGCGCGCCCGCGTCGGAGCAGACCTCCTCCAGCGCGCCCACCGCTTCGCTGCCGGCAGCCAGCGCGGCCATGCAGCGCTCGCGGTTGGAGCGCGCGGCCTTGGCGCGGGCGCGCAGCTCGCGCAGCTCGGCGCGGCACTCGCTGACCAGGCCCGCCGCGCGGGCCAGCACTAGCGCCTCGCTCTCGGTGGCCGAGCGCTGCCCGATGGACTGGTTGCCCCCGGAGAGGCCGGGGGCCAGGGGTGCGCCGGCATCAGACGCGCCTGGAGGGGCGGGGGGGTGCGACCGTGAGGGGAGGGGAGCGGTGTCGGGGATGAAAGGGAGGGGGGGGGAGTGGAGCCTGGCCAGGGTGAGGGGGGAGGGGCGGGGGGGTGCAGGGCTCGGTGGGATGTCGAGGTCGCATTAGGGGCGCGTTCCACAAGCGAACAAGTCTAACCGTGCGAGTAACAGGTCTGGAAAGGACCAGGCGTGGGCGTGGGGTTTGGACCCACCTGTGTCGCTCATCGCGGGCCGGGATGTATCAGGAGCAGTGCCAGGTGCCCGCCACAATGAGCTCCATCAAGCTAGAAAATATCTTGTTCGAGAAGTCTCGATATCTATGCTCCTCTGATGGCTGCCGCCACTCGCTTGGTGGTGAAGGGGTGAGGCCGCAGGGAATTGCCCTCGTCCCCAACGAACGCGGGCAGCAAAGGGCACTTGCCGGCTCAGGGAGCACAGCAAATCCCGTAGACAGAACAGATGAGCCACCCAAGTCGTCGTCATGAATTCTTACCGAGTTTGCTGGATGATACAGAACACCATCGGCACACGAGACAGCCGATCTCCGCCCAGTTTCTGGGTTGGGTGGAAAGGGAGCCAAAAGCCATATCGATTGCGGTACTCCGCGCCCACTGAAGGGTGCATGCATGATATGTGTGAAAACTTCGGGACGGACGTGTGATACACCTTGGTACTCGGTCCGTTCGTATATACTTGCTCATCCGAAACATCCGGAAACCCTGTCCTCCGTGCTCACGTCGGCGTTTCAATGGCGCAGAAGCCACTTAAGAAACAGGGCAAGGCCGTGCAGGCGAAGCAGTCTTCTGCTGCCAATAAGCATGGAAAGTCCCAGATGACGACGAAGCGAGGTGAATCTGAGGGCGTTGCGCCTGGGACTCCGATGGGGTTGTGGTATACCCATCTTCGCCTGACGAATGGCACGCGCACACAGCGTTCACCGTACCTGGCCCCTCCTCACAGGCAAACTGACAGTCGCTCCCAAACGCGCCGCGACCAAGCGGAGTCACGGCGATAACCAGAAGCTCACCAAAGCCATCAACGCCGAGAATGAGAGCCATTTCGCGGCCATGGCTGCCAAGGGCGGGGGCCATCTGGCTTTGGTGGGTAGAAACTACTGGCATTGTGTGGGAAGGGCAAGCTGGAGTCTTTAGTGACTTGGATGTGAACCTGATTTCCGTTGGGACGGGCTTCATGGGGAGCAAGATCGCCTGCATCTTTGTTCAACCACCAACATTCACCTATCCCCTTGGCTTTCTCCTCGCCCACAGCTGCAGCCGCCGGCGACGGCAACAGCCCAAGACAAGGGCAAGGGTGGTGTGCGCCCTGCCAAAGGCCCTGGAAAGGTCTGGGGGGCTAGCAGCAAGCAGTGAGAGCATGCTGGCAGACTTTACCTCTAGGAACAGTCTGGCGCTTTGCTCCAGGCTCTCAGCGCTGCATCACAAACCCTCCTCATCACTGATACTGTTTTTTTCCCTCCCTGTACCAGTCATCCCTCTTTGGCCCCCTGCTCTGTGCTCATAATCTTGTTAACCCTTTGCCAAGCTAGAGAGGGCAGTGGCAGCCCCTGGCGCGGACGCAATCTATCCGCAAGGAATCTGTCTGGTTCCCCGGGCCGCACTGGCAGCCTACCGATCAAGTCAAAGTTGCAGGTTCTTGGCCTCATGGAACAGGTGCGCCACAGCATCCTCTGGCGTGCCCTGCACAGCAATGGTCGGTTTACCAAGGTGCCTATGGATTGGTATTCCATCACCTCGACATCAGGATATTCACCAGACTCTGAATGCACCTTCCCCATTCCGGCTGGCCAGACAGCAAACACAGCACATTCACACTGGCCTGCACTCCTCATGACAATGACGGTGCACTCCGCCACTTCCCCACCCACCTGCATGATGCCATGCCCCAGGTTCAGGATGTGGCGGACCCCTGCGCGCTGTGCCTGCTGCGCCGTCTCGCGTACGCGACTGGTGATGGCCTCGCGGCTGCCAAACAGCACGCCGGAGTCGATGTTGCCCTGGTACGCAAAGTTGGTGCCCGCGCGGCGCACGCCCTCCTCCAGGTCCACCGAGTGGCAGAGAGAAAGGATGTCGGGGCCGCAGGCGGCCATGCGCTCCACCAGCGCGCCGCTGCCGGAGATGTAGAGGATGATGGGCAGGTCCGGGTGGGCCTGTGAAGGGTTGATTGGCGGGAGAGGACCAGGGTGGGGGCTGAGGGTGAGGCCAAGAGGTGGAGTGAGGGAAGCTAGAGCGGAAGGTCCCAGGGAACTGCTCTAATGGTACTGAGTCTGTTTGATGCGGCAAGCGGATGCAAGAAGGCTGCAGCACTCCACACAGCTGGCACGGGGTCCTGCCTCCTCCGGTTTGCGGGGCCATGTATTCGACACTGCAGGACACATCATATACCAGACACAAGTCTCTCAATAAAGGTAACAGTCGTCCAGAACACCAGACCATGGTCATATGCCCTATAATACCACAACCCTTGAGCTTGCCTCCTTGGCCTTCTTGATGATGTAGTGCAGGTATGGACCAGCAAACACATCGAAATCGCGTGGGCTCAGGTTGGCAGCCCACGAGTCAAAGATCTGAACCGTCTGAGCCCCATTGTCGGCCTGGAAAGGGGTTGAATGGTGGTGGAGGGTGAAGTGGAAGGTTGCAGGGCTGAACTTGGGCTCTGTTTTCCTTGCAGGCCTCCTCATCTGGAGAGCACCGGCCAATGTGCGCTGACTCTGAGGGTGTCCCGTATTCCTTGCCAGGCAGAACCAGGAAGCAGCGCTGACCTGGTCCCCACCAACAGAGAGATGAACACAGCCAGCAATAGCGCCGCACCAACGATCAGTCACTCCTACCCACCTGGTAGCCAATGTAGGTGACGACGGCGTCGGCCAGGCGCTGCAAGAGGCCGTGCAGCACCGCCGGCTCGGAAAACATCAGCTTCTTGATGTGCGTGTAGTTCTTGGACATGCCACCTGTTAAAAGGGGGGGAGGGGAGGGTGTGGGGTGCAGCTCAGGCTTGGCATCCCAACGCAACCCATGGGTCAACCCATCACCCCCCATCCCCCCTCCGCCGGCCACCACGCATCCCCTACCTTCCACGATGTAGGTTGCCAGGGTGAAGGGCGCGCCCACGAAGCCCAGCACGGCGGAGGCACTGCCCACCTCGGCGCGCAGCGTGCGCAGCGCCTCGCCCACGAAGGGCACCGCCTCCTCGGGCACCAGCTCCCGCAGCGCATCCACTTGCTGTGGAAGGATGGGGGGGCGGGGATGAGGGTGGGGCTGGACTGGGCTGAGATCCTGTGGACAGGTCCGGGAAGCGGCACGGCAACCTATGGAAGGCATGACTGCCTCGTGATCCCAAACGGGATGCAAGCGGCCGGACCTCGGCCCAAATCGCAGAGGACGACCAGGTACAGCAACCCCCCCTCCCCTCCGTTATGCCATGGTCGACCCACCTGCTGCGTCCGGATGGGGTCGGGGATGATCGGCCCCTTCCCCGCCGTGATGTCAAAGGGGATGCCCATGCCAGAGATGGGGGTGAGGATGTCGGAGAAGAGGATGACGCCGTCGGGCTGGAAAGCGCGCCACGGCTGCAGGCTGATCTCCACCGCCAGGTCGGCGTTCTCGGACCGCTCCCGGAACGTGGTGTGCTGCTTGCACAGGTCCTGGTACACCTTCATGTACCGCCCTGCCTGGCGCATGAGCCAGACGGGGGGGCGGGAGACCGACTCCCCCCGTAGGGCGCGCAGCAGGAGGGGGTCCTCCCCATGAGCCTGGGATGGAAATGGGGAGGGTGGCGGGTCGAGGGGGCGCACGGGAGCATGCTCCACATCGCATGCTGGTGGCGACACATCGGCTTTGCTGTGAGACAGGAAGATTGAAATTGCACTACGGGGGCTCGATGCCTGGGGCCCACCTTTTGTCCGACGGAGGCCGGGGCCTCGACGGCACTCGCAGCCCGAGGAGTCACACATTGCCTCCGACTATGACCGTGCTGTGGAGGGAAACAGTGTAGCCAGATGAGAGCTGTGGGTGTTGCATGTAGCAATACTCGCCAATGCATCCAAACTCACCCTGTGGGGCAACGCCCGCGCGAAGGACCCGTACGCAAAGCTCGCCATGGCGTGGCAGCAGCGAGGGTGCTTCCCCGAGGTATGCAGTTACCTTCGATGATCTGGTAGATACAGAATTCTGATTAACTTTAATCAGCCAACAATTCGTGGGATGGGCTGCAAATTCCTCCCTGGGGGCCGAAATGCATGCACGATACATTTATCTTTTTGGATCATGTGCCACGTCGGCAAACGCATTCTGCTGCGCAGTTGCGATAGGCACCTGCCCAGATACTCTTTCCCCGGATACCTCGACGAATCCGATCTTATATTCCAGAGGAGTCTCCCGCGTTGTATTGAGAGTGAAGCAAGCGCACGGGTAGTAGGTATGACACTTTGCGCTCTGTGATCAAACTTGTATACAAATTTGCAGTGGAGACAGAGCATGATGCATGCTTCTGGCCCCCAACACATCAAGAAGAAGAAATGTCTGATCTTTTCCCAAGTGAGAAGCATGTCACTGTGATTTGTGGCCTGCACGCGGCAGTTCGTGCATTGGCAAGCTTGCCCTCTCAGTGTGACATGCAAGGGACTTGCCGGAAGGACCGCTCCGACAGGTCACAGCGACTTCTTCTGTGCGATACGCAATGTCCTACCCCCCAAAAGTCAAAAAGAGAAATCTGGAGCCGAACGCTCTGCCACTGAGCTAAGGAGCCCGTCAGTTTCCTGACCCCTACGCGGATCGAACGCGCGACCAATCGGTATATCCTCCAAGGCGAATGCCTGGCGATGGTCCCCCAGTAACGGGGACGTTTCAGGTGATTCAGATGAAAGGGTGCAATTTATTCAGCCCTATGATCCGGAGGTCAGTCTTCGCAGACTTGTTCAGCTGCGCGCAGAATCGTATTCCTTAATCTTCCCGGCTCTATACCACTTGATCCCATTCGGAGACTGCCTTGATCGCTCGAAACATTGACAAAGAATCGGGGGGTGACCAATGAAATGCAGGAGGAATAGCAATGACGTCAGCTCGCTACTTGTAAAACAAATCCTTCAGGCTCATCCCGTCCGCCGCTCAAATCAAGCCGCCCTACTCCTCCCCCCGGGGGGGGAGCTTGCCGGCCGCCAGGTCCTCCAGCACCTGCGCCGCGGTGCGTTCTGGCTCCCCCTCCTGCGTCACGGCCTCCAGGATGACGTTGGAGGCGGCAGGGTTAGTCAGCGCCTCGATGGCCAGGGCAGCAACCTGGGAGCGCAGGATTGAGCCGGTGGGCTTGATCCTGGGGGCGCGGCCGTAGGTATTGGCAGGGCCTGCGACAACGCCGCCCTTGGGGGCCCGCTGGGAGCCCTCGTTGGTGAGGCCGCCTGTGTGTGAAGGGTGAGTGGGACCGCGTTATCCACCGGAATGGCAAGCTCCAGTCCCGTGCACATTTTTGCAAAGCTGTTCCGAGATGAATCCTCCGACATACCAGGACGGATGATGGTGTAGTCCACGCCAGAGCTCTGGATGGCCTTCTCACCCTGCCTCTTCCAGATCAGGATGCCCCAGAACACTGTGGAAAGTAAGAACTGGTCGACATGACGTGGGCAGTAGAGCATGGGATGATGTTGTTGAGGCCTTCAAGCATTGTGATACCGGCATGTAAGAACAGATCGGCGACCATGACGGTGCCCCGCTGAAGCCCACCATGCCCCCGCCCACCCCCCGTCCACTCCCCGGCGATGAGCACATCACATCCCACGCACGGTTGAGGAAGAAGAGCCAGTCCTCCGCGCCAATGGAAGAGACCATGACGATCTTTTTCAGCCCTGCGTTCGCGGCGGCCTTGGCGACGTTCACGTTCCCATTGTAGTCCACGTTGTAGGGTCCAAAGGGGTTCTTCAGGCTGCTCGGGCCGGTGGCCACGATGACCGCCCCAGCGCCCTGCCAGGCGGATGAGTCATGGAAGCTCCGTACGTTGGTACATGCCAGGAGGGCTCGCGGACAGACAGCCCTCCAGTTCTAGTAACTTACTACTCTCACAGATGAAAAGGCTTGGTATGCACCCCCAAGGCCTGTAGTGTACCTCTTCCACCCCCTTCGTACCCTCTCACACGCAGACTCAACATCCCCATGTCACCTGCAGGAGGCTGGTCAGGCTGGCAGAGTCGGTGACGTCTCCTAGGGACACCTGGACTCCCTCCCGGCTGGGGAGCTTGTCCTTGGCCCTGCTGACGTCACGGACGACGGCGGTGACGGGGACGCCCTGCTCTGCCAGCTGGGTCACCACCGCGGAGCCCACACCGCCACCAGCCCCCAGCACCACCACCCTGCCCACGGAGGCCAGGGGGGTCTTCTCAGCGGACCGGCCGGGGGCCTCCTTGGTGGGGCTTGCGTTCATACGAGTCGGCGAGGTTGAGGCTGGGGCCATGGAGGGACCTACAGCGGTGAATGGAACGGTGTCCGTGGACCTGTCCCTGGATTCTGGGGGCCTTCGACTGGCTGGAACATCACGGATCATGATGAAGAGGTGTCTTCGCACAGCGCAATCACATGCGCCTCCAGTCCAGATCCCTGTAATGACCTCGCACAACGATTGACCTACCTTTGAATGGGTCTCGGCGAGTGCGGGCGGCGGGGCTGGATCGGGAGGGGTAGGCCCTGAAGGACAGGTTCCTCGGTGATGCGAATCCTGCAGACAGGCGTTGACGGCACAGGGACGGGCTGATTGTGAGGCTCATACCTGAATCTGTGGGTAATTTGTATATCCTTTAGAGACTGCGCGTTCCCGAGAGGGGCTTTGCGAGTTCTTCTCCACAAACCTGTACCACACAACATAAGCCGCACATGGTGGTGCGCGCAGCACGAATCCAGGCATGTGATCGACCGTACTTTGTTTGGCGAGAGGACCAACCTCCCTCTGGACGACAATACCAGAACTTCATTCACAAGGAGGGTTTACTTCTCGCGATCTTGAGTGTACCACTCGCGAGCAGGTTGCGGGGATCACTTCCTACCACCAGCCAGCTACCATGCAGCAAGCGCTTGTCGCATGCCATGCATCGCTGTACGCTCCATCTGCGAGACCATTTGCACCTTCAGTACGCCGGGTCGGCCGATGCAAGCCCCTGCGACCGGCGGCAGGGCTGCTGGAAACGGTGCTGAAGCCAATAACCAGTGGCGGAAAGGTGTGGCGCTGCTTCGCGATTGGAAGGCACGATACGTATGCATCTGCTGCATCTTTTGCACTTCCATGAGCTGAATCAAGAGGTGGCATGCCGGTCTCCGCTCGCAGGCGCTGCCCCTCAAGGACGGCATCGCCAAGCTCTATGACGAGTCCTCCGGCCTGTGGGAGTCCATGTGGGGCGAGCACCTCCACCACGGCTACTATGGCGCCGAGGAGGGCACCAAGTCCAACGCCCAGGCTCAGATCGACATGGTGGACAACGTCCTGGACTGGGCAGGCGTGCAGAGTGTCAAGAAGGTGCTCAGGGGGTGCTGTTGCTGTTGCACTTGTCGTGAACTGGCAGTAGAGGCTGCCTGGATTTTAGGGGGGCACGTAGGACTCGAATGCATGAGTGTAGGAGCTACCAAAGTTGTGGGGAGGCTCCTGTGCACCTGCCAGCAGGACCTCCCTGTCTGTGTGTTCAAGGGTTCGAGTTGTAATGCATGCAGCCTCCTGGAGCTTGTCCCCCCTCTGCAACCCCTGGCAGGTGGTGGATGTTGGGTGCGGCCTGGGCGGCAGCTCCCGCCACATCCTGGACCGGTACCCTGGGTCTGAGGCGCGAGGCATCACGCTCAGTCCCGTCCAGGCTGACCGGGCCAACGTGATGACGCGCGAGGCGGGCCTGGGGGACCGCGCCGCATTCCAGGTGGCGGACGCCCTGAGCCAGCCCTTCCCGGATGGCTCCTTTGACCTGGTGTGGTCGCTGGAGAGCGGGGAGCACATGCCCGAGAAGGAGACCTTCGTGAGGGAGCTGGCGCGCGTGGCGCTGCCGGGGGGGCGCATCATCATCGTGACCTGGTGCCACAGGTGAGCCGCACAGGAGCTGCTGGCGTCGATTCATCGACACAGTCGAGGGTTGCAACAACGAGACTCATGGCGTCCGCAATGTCGATGAGGAGTCCAGTGGGAAGCAGACAGGGGAAGGAATGGCGCTGTGCTCTCCCACTTGCCCGCCACGCCTTCCTGCTCCTGCACCACCATGAACTCTCCCTCCCCTCGACCACCTGTCCAGGAACCTGGCACCTGGAGAAACTGCTTTGACCCCGGAGGAACAGACGCTGTTGGACAGGCTGTGCGAGGCCTACTACCTCCCAGCCTGGTGCTCTCTGGCCGACTACGAGCGCCTCTTTGCTGCACACGGAATCAGGGGTGGGTGGTGCTGCGAAGTGGGCCTGCATGAGGAAAGAGCGGCTGCGACGACGAGGGAGGGCAGCGAACTCTGCAGGGCTTGGAGGCAGGATCTCTTCTGTCCGCCCCTCGTCGCCCACCCCACCCACCCTTGTGCAGATGTGAAGACGGCGGACTGGTCCGTGGAGGTGCAGCCCTTCTGGGGCCAGGTGATCAAGAGCGCGCTGACCACGCAAGGCGTCGCCGGCCTGTTGAAAGCGGGGTGGACCACGATCAAGGTGAGGGACTGGAGTCGGGGGCTGAGGCTTGCGGTTGCCGGGGCAGGAAGGCATATTGTGCATCACATCACCAGAAACCCCCCCTCGCGTCACCTCTCGCCCATGACCAGGGGGCACTGGTCATGCCGCTCATGGCCAGGGGCCTGTCTATGGGCCTCATCAAATTCGTGCTGATCACTGGCGTCAAGGCAGAGACCTGAACTGGTGCGGGGACAGTGTTTCCCACCTGTCAGTCTGCCCTGATTCTGGTTGCCGTTGCTTTTCTACCCAGGTTTGCACCCCACGTTTCTGCAAAAACTTGTCGAGTAGCATTCTTGGGCTGTAAGATTGATCCTTGTACTGCATGCACCGCTGGCATTTCAGTCCAAACAGGTGCAGCTGGATGCAAGCAGGGCACTCCTCTGCATGATGATGCAACCGGCGCGGTGCAACTGGGAGGATACCAGCACATGGGAGTACCTTGATGTCCAACACATGCTGAAGGAGTTCTGTTTCCGATGACGGTACCCGAGGCTCGACAGCCAGCCGGTTTATGCAGTGCAGCCTGCACGCCTCTGCACCTACTTTATATTCATGATCACAGCTATGCAGCGTCATCCGCCATTGATCTACTCGTCCGTCCTCGTCTGGTGTGCCTCCTTCCTTGCCAGAAAGGATGACAGCATATAGGCAATGCTCTCCACCGTGACCATGGGGTTCACGCCTGAGGCATGGGGGGAGGGGAGGAAGCTTTCATCTGGGGCACTGCATGGGCATCGGGCATCGTCCCCATTACGACCAACAGGCTTCCACAATCTCGCTTCGCTGGACCACTCAACCCCTACTCCATTCCAGCCCCGAGCACAGACCCCTCTCCGGCCCCACCACCTGTGGCTGTGGGGAAGGTGGAGGCGTCCATCACATACAGTCCTGCCACGTCCCAGCTCTGGCCCTCGGCATCCACCACCGAGGCGGCGGGGTCGGTGCCCATCCGCGCAGAGCCCATCTGGTGTGCGGAGAAGAGCGGGGTGCGCCGCGTGGCGATCCCCCCCGCCTCCCGCTCCGCCAGCCAGCGCCGGAAGGCGGGGTGCCGCGCCTGCGCCGCGCCTGAGCCGGAGGCCGGAGCGGCGTTGCCCAGCGCCAGCGCCGCCTCGTCCGCCGGGGTCAGCAGCGACGCGGGCCCCTCCGGCGCCAGCTGCGCCGGCAGGGAGGGCGTGCCACCCGCCCCCGCCACGACCTCCCCATTCATGACGCTCACGCCCGACCCTGCCCCCTCGTCCACAAACAGGAAGCGGCAGCGCGGGTCGGCGTCCAGGGTCATCACCGTGTCGGCCCCCGCGGCCGCGGCAACACGCGCCGCAAAGGCCGACCCTGAGGCCATGGCCCCCTCGTCCTCGGCAGACAGGCTGTAGTTGACCACCGGCTGGCCGTCGCCATCCAGGGTGATGGAGCCTGGTGGAGGGAATGTGCGTGATTTTCTTGGTTTATGGTATGTCCGAACAAGGAGGTGTCGAGGGGTCGTCGCTTCAAGAGCCTGGACAGTGCCAGACCAGGCTGCGTATGCAAAGTTGGCAGCCGTGCTCAGAGGAAGCAGCGGGGCAGGCCCGATGCAAGCAAGACTCTTGGTCCAGACAATGATCATGCCACATCGGCCCCCCTCGATGTAAAACAGCATACGGACCTTACCCGCCCCACAAACTGCCCGTCCTGCACCGGCCTCACCCTCCCCCCGGTCGCGGACGATGGTGAGGAACAGAGAGGCGTCTGGGAGGCGGGCCATGTACTTTTTGAAGTCAGCCTGGCCCAGCCAGGGCATGCTAGAAAGGACGGAACCGGGCAGGACCTGGGGCGTGTAGAGCAGTGAGCCGTAGCCGCTGCCCTCCCAGTCGCCGCGCGCCGCGCTGAAGGTCGACATGCCCGTCCCGTCCCACAGCTGCACGCTGCCGTGGTCAGATGCGGGGCGGCCTCCCCTGTCCTCCAGGTCGGGCAGCGGGGGTGTGGCTGCGCCGGCCAGCCCCACCGCTGCGTCGAGGCGGGGCGGGCTGCGCAGGAAGCCCAACGTCATGCACACAGGGTGGAGGTGGAGGTGCCTGCCTGCGGGCGGGAGCGGTGTCGTAGGTGTGCAGACTGGCGTGGGGGGGTCCATGGAGCCGGGGCGTCGCCACCTCGAGGCAATCAATCTCGACCAGCCCGCCCCCGCTACAGGCCCCAAGCCCCAGCCAGACCCTCCCACGCATGCTCCCGGTCACCTACTCCGGTCTGTGCATAGCAGCCCTCTCTCTCTGGGCCCTACCGCCAAAGCAATCCCCTGCTGCTAGTAACCTCCGCACCCGATGCCCACCTCCCCCCAGGCTCACCCACATTGCCCCGCCCCTGTATCCCAGAGCGGAGGAGCAGGGCGGGCGTGTGCAGGCTGCCGCCCGCGGCCACCACCAGCCGCGCCGCGACAGCGATGCGCAGGCCGTGGCCCTTTGTCCCCGGCGAGCCGCCGCGGAGCGAGACCCCGACCACACGCGCCGGCCGGCCGGCAGATCCCCGCGTCTCGGTCACGATGCGCTCGGCCCAGGCACCTGCAAAGTTTGTATGGCGGCACTTGGGCAACCTTGTGCCCCCGGATATTCTGCCTGCCTGTCTGATTGACAGTCTGTGGTCTCCTGGGGAGGTGGCATCCTCCCCGCAGACCATGCACATGAGGGGGTGCAGGCGTCAAACCCTCTCCATGCCAGGCCTGGCCCCTCGGCACGCCACCCGACAGCACCTGTGAGGATGCGTGCGCCCGCGTCCACGGCCTCCGTCAGCCACGCGCGCACCGAGTCCTGCTTTCCACCCAGTTTGCAGCCCAGCGTGCTGTCAAACGGGTGGAGGGGTGCACAGCGGGGAGGAGGGGCGAGTCAGGGAGGGAGCGGGGCAGACGGCGCCGCGTGGCATGGACGCAGGCTTTGTCTACGGCAGCCTGCGACGCCTCTCATCGGGCTGCAACAAAGGGAGCAGATGCCCCTGCCAGGTGCTGCCCTGCTCTCCCAAAGCCCGCACACACTAGCACCCACCAGTAGGAGCTGCAGTCGTCCACCTGGCAGTTCCGCTTCACCTCGCTCACCGGCTCGCCCAGCTCCCTACAGCCCTGGGCCAGCGACCGGCACATGGCGCTGTGCCGGTAGCCTGTGTCACATGGAGGAGGAGTGGCGCAGCGGTCGGGAGCGGAGAAGCTGGCGTGGCCGACCCCATCTCCTCGACGGTCTCGTGCACGCTGGGAAGAACCTCCTCTCCCAAGGAGGAACACACACACGAGCACCCAGGGGCACAAACCACACCCTTTCCCATGCCCCCGCACCCACCCCCCCTCCACCCCTGAAATCCTGCCCACCCGTCCGCACGCCCAGGCGCTCGCACACGGCGTCCATTGCCGACTCGTAGGTCGCGCCTGTGAAGCACAGCAGGCCGTGCGCCGCCGCCCACTCCCGCCGCACGTGCTCTGGCGTGCGGAAGGAGGCGCACCAGTTGACCCTGGTGCCGCCGCCAAGGGTCGCGCCGGCCAGCACCCCCATCAAGCCCCGGCTGTCCTGCATGAACCCCCCGGCCTCGTACAACGCGCTGTACCCCTCGTCCTCCTGTGGAAAGATGGGAGATTTGGTTGCATGGGGGGTGGTGAGGAGGTGGCACCCGACGCCGGGTTCTGGATCAAGGCTTCTGAAATGTAGCTCCCGGACGGCAGCGCCCTCACGCCGCCCTCCCTTCATTGCATATCAAAACGCTGCCCGGCCACCTCACATCCTTGGGCCCCGACCCCACCAAGTGAATTCAGCCCCACCCTGCACCTGCTGCGTCATGGCGTCCACCGGCACCCAGGCCCCCTTCTCCACCACGAGCACCCGCAGCCCGGCGGTGGCCAGCTGCGCCGCCGCCACGCCGCCCCCGGCCCCGGACCCCACCACCACGACGTCAGCGCTGAGGACCAGGTGCGGGGCGCCCGCGAGGAGAGCAGCCGGCGTGCCGGGCGGGGCGCACCGGGCCGGGTCGACGGGCTGCAGGCCGAGGGACCGCAGGCGAGCGGCCAGCGCGGTGACGTCTGTGGCAGAGGCTGCGGAGAAGCTGGCCACGTCGCAGATGGCAGCCTCCAGCCCCGCCTCGGCCCGCCCCGCCCGCTCGGTGCGGGCCGGGTCCGAGCGCGGGTCCCTGATCGGGAACCCCAGCGCGCGCATTGCCCGGCTGCTGCCATCCGCCTCCAGCTTGGACATCAGGCACAGGGCCACCAGCTTCTTGACCCCGGTCCAGGCCTGCGGGTTGGGGGTCCAAGTGGAGGAGGGTCCAGTTCTGCTTGCAACAATGCAGGCCCTCCTGCCTGAATCGAGGCCGGCCCGCTCTCGATGAGGCCATCCTGGCTCCCCCAGGAACACCCGCCTTGATCTGGGAGAGGCTGCCGGCCCGGACCCAGGCCAGCACCGCGGCCTCGCGCTGGGCGGGGGACAGGGCCACAAAGGCCTGGGGAGCGCCCAGCCAGCCGTGCATGCAGTCCCGACCGCAGAGGAGGAGGGTGCCCAGCCTCCAGCGCAGCAGCTCCAGAAAGATGCCCAGCTGCCTGCGGTCCGCTCTGGGGGCGTGCCGGTCCAGCAGCGCCAGGACCTGAGGGAAGAGAGGGTGAGGACTGGACTGCGGATGGCGGCAGCAGGGCGGTGCTCAAGTGGTGCAGGGGCATGCTCACAACCAGGGGTCAGGTGGTCTCATGGAGTTCGGCATGTATGGCTGAGCATGGAGCCCGGCAAAACAGTGCATGCAACCATGCGATGCACCCGATCGACCTCCATGCCCCGATGAATGAAGAGCACCTTGTCCACGACCCCTGAGTCTTGCCCGCCGTCATAGGCGTACAGCTCCTCCACCTCACTCAGACCGAGTTTCCGAGCCTGGTCCATGCCAGGGCCGTAGGGCCCTGCCACCACCCCAGCCAAGGCCTGCAACGGTTCTCGGCGGCTATCCATGAGCAAGAGACCGCTGCGCAAGGGGGTGTGTCACGCAAGTGGCTGGCAGTTGCCTGTGTGCGGATGCCGGTTCCGACACCCTGTACCGGGACGGCTCGACGCCCAGCCCTGGTGTCGGATGGATGCTCGGGATGGTACCGGCGAGATGAACAACGTTTTGCGAGAGTATTGCGTGGAGCATCATACAGCCATGGTGCCACTGGCGTGTTTCGGTAGGCCTCGGTCGGACCGCTCCGATTCAGCACTTCGTCGCGACGCTGTTAACCCGGAGCGCTGGTTGCTTCTCCCTACCATACTCAACCGCACATGCAACCCCACAGGTGCACCTAATTCGGCCTGCTTACATCTCCCTTCCTGTTACTCCATTGGACCCAAAATCCAAGTAATTCTCCACCCGATTCACCGCTTCAGCTGCCCCCGAAGCGGGGGACCAGCATGGCGGCTGGCAGGCACAGGCAGAGGAGGCCGGCCAGCTTCAGGTCCTTCGACACGGGGGTGACCTCGTCGGTGCACAAGGCCGGAGGTGAGCCATGCAGGATCAGGAGGGCCGGCAGCCACCAGTCCGCCAGCTGGTTGACCCAGCCCAGCGCGCCCAGCAGGGCCAGCGAGAGCAGGGACAGCCGCATGGCAGCTTCCCGCCCCAGGATGTGGGTCGCCAGTCGCCCGCCGTCGGTGTCCCCTGCGGGGAGGGGCAGCGGGTGGGATGTTGTTTTCAAGGGCTTGAGATCCTGCCCAAGGCCGCCGTCTTGGTGAGGTGCTGCCCATCATCATGGACCATGCTTCACAAGCACGCAGTTGGCAACCACTCTGCACAAACCCCCTCCCAAGCCATGCCCGGCAGGAGTGTACACTGGCCCATGTTGGATCAGTAGGAGACCCCGAAACCAATGTGCATTCGCCATCGGCCCCCACCTGCTGGTACGAGGGCCAGGGCATTGATGAGCACGCCGCCAGCCCCGGCGACCAGCCAGGGGTGGCAGTCCAGGGTCGCGGCTGCAGCGTCCCCGTGGTCGAGAACGGCGTGCACGACGGCGCCCAGGGGCCCCGCCTCGTCAAAGGCGTCCAGGGTCATGTTAAGCCCGCCCCAGCCCTGCATCGTGAAGTGCAGGCCCACCAGGAGCACAGAGCAGCTGGCAGCCAGACCTGCACTCCCCGGGAACGGGGCTGTGTGGTGAGCGCTGGTGCTGTTGCAGAGGCACAGGATGTTGGCAGCCTGATGACCAGGGGCGCTCACTGGCTGCCGCCGCCCTCCACTCTCAAGTAGGATGGTCTTTCGGTTGGACAGCCAGGACATGGCTCCCCAGGCCGATGGAGGCCATGCCAGCGGTGTCACAGCACTCGCGACCCCATGCCGCCCACCTGTCAGGGGCCCAGCCAGGGCGATCGCTGCTGCGGCGCTGCGGGAGGGGGCGGGGCCGAGCAGGGACCTCAGGCTCCCAAAGGCCGCCAGGGGGCCCAGGCCGGCCGGGAGAAAGACGGGAACACCCAGTGGCACGCCTTGCCGGGCAGCCATGTGACTGTGCCCCAGCTCATGGCTCTCTGAAGGACGAGGGGCCGGGGGATACAGTAGGTCAGCTGGTGTAATGATTGTCCGTATGTGTTGGTCAGTGTGAGACTGTCCCGCTAGAACCTACAACTCCAACAGCAACATAAGGGGATCTCTAGTAGGCTGTCCAGTCGCACCACGGCAGCTTCATCGCTGGCACTCACGAAGGATGAGGGCAACTGCGAAGGCTCCCCAGCCAGCGGTGGAGAGGGAGGCAAGAGTATCTGAGCTGAGAGGACCGCCATCCAGGAGGACACCGGCACCGAAAACGCTGGCGGTGGCTGCTGCAGTCCCAATGATGCTGCATGCCGACACGACGGTGGGCACAGAGTCACCCAGCCGCCGCTCCAGACGTGACAGGGGGGTCAGGCCCTGCGCCAGCGGCTGCACCATGATGCACACGGCTCTTTCATGATTCACCAGTGCCATTTGCCTGCCGGTACCAGCGGGGAGGAGGTGCACTGTCCTTGCTGGGGCATTCATGCCATCCTGCACATGTTTTGGGCTACCATGTGGTCAGAACCCACAAATGAGCTCAGCTTGAACAGCCAGCATGCACTGGGAACATTAACGCATGGTGCAAGTGTTTCTTTCCATCCACATTCTTCGAAGGCTCACCTCTTGCAGGTGGGCCATTTGGAAGCGGGCCACAGCAGCCCCTGCAATCTCAGGGGCCACATTCAGCTGTCCCGATACTGCCCATCGGGTGTTGTTCGCATCAAGATAGCTCTCCGATACGCGAACAACCCCTGCATCTTCCAGGCATCGTAGAAGGTCGCGCTGGGTGATCTCTGATGCTGTGAGGGACGATTGGGTTCCCGCATGGAGGCTGCATGTTGCATGTATATGCCGACCATGGGCGGTCGAGTTTGCCCAGTCTCCCCTGAAGTGCGCGCATTTGGACTGCCATCCCAGCACCATTCGCATCATGAGAGTACCATGATCACATTGTTACATGGGCGAAGAATAAATCGTCGTCCTATTTCACAGGACACGCAGACGACGGGAGGAAAGGGGGGCAGCCGTGCAGTCCATCCCCCACCCACCATCAGCCGCAAGTCAGCCTGCAAGCAAACCAGCTGTTAGGTGCGTCTCTTCAGGTGATCTTCTTCTTACAGGCTTTCCCGTACAGGAAGCCATCTGAGGCCTGTCCCTGCGGGACAGGCATCAGGCAGGCCAGCAGCCAAGACTTGGCAAGCAATACACCCAGCCCCGCCACCCAGACAGGTAGAAAGACCGACCATCCCAGGAACTCCAGAGCGTATGCCCAGGCAAGCCAATGGGCGATGGCGGCGGAACACATGCCTGCTGCCCAGAGCAATTGGCCCTGCATGTGAGGGAATGGGGAGAAAAGAAGTGGGCGGGATCTATACCAGTGCACTAGCTGGGTACCCAACTTCAGGACAGATAACAATGCCATGTGACATCCCACCCATTGGTAGCACTCACCCGATTGTGGGCTGCAGCAAGACGAGGTAACACCAGGGGGAGTAGAGAGACATACCAGACAAAATATTGGGCCGTGGAAACCTGTGGGGGGGCGTGTAGTTTGCTGAGCGGGCTGATGCGGCCAGGCTCGACCTTGGGGCCCGTCACTCGAGTCCAATGACCACATCATTGCCATTCTGGCCACCTTGTTAAAAGTCACGAATGCCAGGGTCTGGAGGAGCATGGCGTAGGGCAAATCTGCTGCGTGGAGCCAGCCAAGGACTGTGATGAGTAGGGCCTGAGCAGCACCAAACACCCTGAGCAAGGGAAGAGGACAGGGGTTGCACTCATTGATGTTGGCGGGGGGGGCAAGTGGTCATGAGCGGCATGTACACCCTTCCAAACAATACCGTGCATCCACATAGCAATGGAGCCATGGCTAATATCGACTGAGTGACTCTGTTGGCAGCTCAAGCACCCTGAAAGATGAACCCGCTACCCATTCAACTGTCAGCGCCCCGCACCCCCCGATGCTGATGCCAGCGCCGCCGCCTGACGCCAGGTACGTCGGCAGGAAGAAGGGCGAGAAGTTGTGGCGCGGGTCCACCCTTCCAAGGTGGTAGAGGTAGGTCTCCTGAAGGAAGGAGTGCCCGTAGAGGTGATACCCAAGACCGCCCAGTGTCAAGAAGGCTGCTGCGGCCGCCGCCCCAAACACAATGCCGGGGATGCTCAGCAGGCGCGCCCCCCGCCGCATGGCCAGGTTTCGCAGCAAGGGCAGCGCATAGATTATGGGGTAAAGCCGCCAGTGCACCGCCAGGCCGTAGCAGAGCCCGGCGAGCAGGGGTCTGCCGGCGTCGAGCAGGCACAGCATACCCAGCAGCATGCACGTCACCAGCGCCTCGCCCGAGCCCCGGGTCGAGATCACGGCGGTGAAGGGGCTGAACAGCCACACCGCCAAGCCTGCCTTGACCCAGGCAACGGGAGCACGCCTGCGTTCCAGAAGGCAGGCCATCAACCTGGTCAGGGGTTGAAGGGAGTGGGTGTTGGTGGTAGGCTGCTGTGCCTGCCGCTGATCTGCACTGCGTTGATCACTTTCAGCCATCTGAGGCACTTCTCTTCTCACACAATCTCACCAAGAAACCAAACTACTCACCAGGCTGCACCAAGGTCGGCTGCGCAGAAGCAGACCTTGGCGGCGGAGGGGTGCAGCAGGTGGTTTGGCAGGGCCATCCAGGCCAACAGGGGGCTGTACCGGAACGTGGCCCGGTCATAGGGCGATCCCCCCGCCAGCACTGCCTGGGCAGCATCTGTGATGACAAAATAATCGATGTCGGTGTACTTGACCGCCATGTGGGTGTCCTGCCAGCCGGCCCAGATCAGCAGGGCGAGGCGCGAGGCGAGACCGGCCAGGAGCAGGGGGACGAGCCCCGTCCCAGCCGGGGCCATGACACTGGCCGGGATGGTCTTTCGCCTCCTGGGATCGGCTGATAACTGCGCAGGATGGGCCACAGCACCGTTCGATTCTGGACGTGGGCCAAGTATGTGAGACCCCACCCGCTGTCGAGTGGGAGTTCGAGTTCGCATGCGGGCTGAGCTGCGCGCGCGCCCTCGACACCATCCCAGTTTCCCAAATGCTCTCCGAGACCTCGCTGACAGACTGCATAGCATGGCGGTGTAATGTCAATGCGCATGTCTTTTAATTGAACATGAGGACCTGATTGTCGCTGGTGTGGACCCCTAGATGTAGCAAGTACGCCCTGCGCCACCGAGAGGTCATGGCCGAGGGGGAGGGCGCGGTGGTTGGCACGGCCCTCCCGGTCATTCAGGACGTCTATGACTAGTGCGTGGGCTGGTTTGCATGCAAGATGAGTTGATATGTGGAAGATCTCGAAATGTCCCCCCCGAAATCACTCTGTCAGTATCCCTGCATTGCAGTGAGAAGTTGAAGCGCATTGGGGAGGGGACTTTTGGCATTGTATGTGAGTTGAGGGTGGGCGCCGCTAGCTCCTTGGGCTGTAGGAGGAGGTGGTGGATGACCGTCTGGGCTTGGCATTTGCCCCATTGTGCGCCCCACGGTGGTTCCCCGTCTTGTCTGGCAGCCATACCCCTGGCCCCTGGTGCCCCAGGTGAAGGCAGCCCACCATTCGCCCCTCTCACCCCTCGCACTTGACCGACTAATCCTATCCAATCCCACAGACAAAGCACGCGATCGCCGCACTGGCAAGATCGTGGCCCTCAAGAGGCTGCGCCTGGATCGAGAGCGTGATGGTGGGTTGGCGGTGTGCAGGGGAGATGCAATTGCCCTTCTTGACTCGTTACGCAAACTGGTGGGCTGCCCGACTCTCCCCTTGCACATAACTTGCACTCAGTTTCCAAATCTCTCCCCCACCCTCTGACAAAACCTCTGGCAGGCATGCCGGTCACCAGTGTACGGGAGCTCAGGTCCCTGCAGGAGACGTCCCACCCCAACATCGTCGCCCTGCTTGGCGTGGTCACAGGCGCCTCCCTGGACTCCGTGTTCCTCGTCTTCGAGTACTGCCCCCACGACCTGGCGCACATCGTGGACCGCCTGGCCGTGCCCCTGGTGCTGTCGGAGATCAAGTGCCTCCTCCACCAGGTAGCGCCTGGGAGAGGGGATTGCAAGAGCTTGTGCAATGTGTGATTGGAGGGACTGGGTGGGTGTGATTTGGGTGAGATGAGGGTTTTTTGTAAACGGGAATGGTGTGATCTCTCAACGATCCCGTTTGACGGGGTGTGCCCTCGAAAACACGGCAAGGCACATGTCTGGTACTGGCCCAGGGGCTGTACTCACCCACTCCCCCCCATGCAACCCCCAATCCTCGTCCCGCCGCACCACGCAGCTGCTGAGCGCACTGGCGTACCTGCATGCCAGGTGGACGATGCACCGGGACCTGAAGCCCAGCAACCTGCTCCTGGACGAGCATGGCCAGCTGAAGGTGTGCGACTTTGGGCTGGTCAGGCGCTGGGCGCCGAGGCCAGAGCCCCTGACCCCGGGCGTCACCACCCTGTGGTACAGGTGCTGGGGCGAGGGAGGGAGGGGTGAGGGCGAAAGGCATGCGAGCGGCAAGGTACGCATCGAATCGGGGTTCCACTGGGCCGCGGCTCAGGCGTGCGTGTTTGTGCTGGATCATACTCCTGCGCCCTGGGCCTCTATCGTATTGGGCATGGCGGAGCTTGTGGGGCCGCTCTCCTCAAGGCCCCACCATGCCCTCGATTCCCCTCGTGCGCTCCTGCCGCACAGGTCGCCCGAGGTACTGCTGGGCGCCAGGCAGTACGACGGCGCAGTCGACCTCTGGGCAGCGGGGTGCATCTTCGCCGAGCTCTTGCGCAATGCGCCGCTCTTTCCAGCACGGACAGGTGATACTGGGTGGTGAGAGAGATTCCCTCGCCGAGGGTGGGCACGCAGGCGGGCTGCAGCGGTGATGCAGCGAGATAGCCGTTTCGACCACCCTGCCTGCCGGCCTTCTCATCGACACATGAGCGAGGGGGGATCAGCGGGGTGCCGCTCAGCCTGCTGTGTCCCAACGCATCACCACGCCACTGCTTGTGCCCTGGAGCAATGCCGCACACCCACCCTGGAATGACATGCTGAAGCCGCACGACCCCCGTCATGCCACCCACAGAGCTCGCCATGCTCGCGGCGATGGGCGGCGTCTTGGGGTCGCCCAACACACGCATTTGGCCCAGCGTTGGCCGACTGCCTGGCTGGACCACGCTGCAGCTCCCGGACCAGCCACACAACCATCTCAAGCAGGTTGGCAGAGGGCAAAGATGGGATCGCCAGAGCTGCGGGAATCTCAGCTAAAGATGCTGCGGGGGTGAAAGGACCAAGTTGGTTAGCCACCAATGCTGAAAGCCTTTGCATAAGTCCCCAAGCTGCAAAGCATTGCCCTCCACTTAAACCCCTCACTTTACGATGGAAGCACCTTGTGGCTGACCTGCCTGGGCCCCACCTTCGACCCATCACCCTCAACTCACCCTCAATGCAGCGCTTTCCTGAGCTGTCCGTCTCCGGCATCGATCTGCTGAACAAGTTGCTGACCTACGACCCGTCGCAGCGCATCTCTGCGCGCGCAGCCCTGCGCCACCCCTTCTTCTCCGAGCACCCCCTCCCCAAGGCCCAGGAGTTCATGCCCACCTTCCCATCAGGTGCGATTCTGTGCGACGGGGTGTGGCTTGGAGCTCAGAGCCCGTTTGGGGCTACCCCATGGAGATCACTGATGATCGCAGGGGTGGTCTGCTGAAGGGGCGTCGAGTTCAACCCCCCCATATATGCCACCAACCCTTCACAAACATAAACAAGCGCCCCTCCCCTGATCCCGTCAGTGCATGACGAACCTGAGCCGAGGGCCAGCTCTGCACACCAGGCCAGGCGTGCGGCGGAAGCGGCGCATACCCACGGCCTGAAACACAGGTGGGTCCCGGCTTGGTGAGCCGTGAGGCACTGGCATGTGCGCATGAGGAGGTGTGCGGACACTGAAACGGATGGTGTGTGGAATCAATCGCCACCTGTCATGCACCCCCCATTCCCAGGATCGACGACGCGGAAGCCAGACTGGGGGCTGCGTTTGGTGACCTTGGTGCTGTGCATGCCAGGCAGCCTGTACTCCGTCGGGTGGAGTGAGGAGGGGAGGGCTCAGACCCTGGCCTGGCGGAGGTGATGCAATCTGTGGCTGTCCGCGCCCGCAGCTCGGCAGCTGCGCCTGCAGCCAAATGAGATCCACGACGAGGAAGTGCTGACGTGTCGAAGCGGTCCGCATCTTCGAACTTCACCGAATATTAAGCCGCGTAATGTGCTGTTACACAGACTTGAGGATAGAATTCGAAGACATAAAAGCATTTGTCTCGTCATATCTGCACCTCTCCACGACACAGCTCTCCAGCCGGGCGGCGTCACGTTTACGGCGTGACGCTCTCCACTTCCCCTCACCTGCCTGCGACGCCGAGACTCGCGTCCCTCCAGGTCCGCAGGGAACGCAAAGATTACTGAGAGTCTTCAGGCGACTTTGAATCCCACCGGCCGCGTTCGAGCGGCCATGAAGCCTGCATGTCACCTGCACGACAGGGTGAACCTGGTGCTGCTGCCCATCATTGGCAGCCTGACGGTGGCGGGCCTGCTGGGGTACGTGGACACCACCATCGTGTCTGCTATCTTCAGCGTCTACGTCGCGGTTGACCTGCTCTGGGTGGCCGCAATCCCCGAGGCAGTGCCGTCCCTGCCCAGCATCATCCTCGTCCACCATGTCGTGACGCTGGTGCTCCTCCTCTTCCCCCTGCGTTACCCCCAGTTTGGTCGCTACACATGTTGGGTGAGTGCCGGGGACGCAGAGCAGCGGTGGGCGTTGTGAATGGGCCTGGGGTTTTTCTTGCGTTCCACTAGGGCTGCTGTGTTGTACCCGGCTCATGGCTCCATCACAAGTAGTCTGAAATGACCTTGGGCGGCGCACAGTCACATGTAGCTTGTTTGGGATGTATGATTTTACTCACGATCTGTGGCTGTGAAGCAGGGTGTAAAGGCCAGTGTCCATCCTCTTTGCCCCACAGGATGGGCTGTGCGAGTTGAACACTCTCTTCCTCATCGCCAGGAGGCAGTGGCGGAGTCTCCGGACCCCCTTCTCCGTCGCATACTGGATCACCTTCTTCCCCATGCGAATCTTCCTCTACCCATACATGCTAGTGCTCTTCTACCGAGAGCTGCAGGTCGGGCGCCAATGTTGTGTGGCCTCTGGGTGGGTTGAGAGCTCAGCAGCATTGCATGATGTGGTCGACTGTGCAGAGTCCCCTTAGTTTGGGCGGCTGTGTCATGGGGCATGCCCCTGTACTTACATGGCAGGGTACTACCGTAGAGGTCTCTGCTTGGTCTGCCCTCCTAGCTTCCAAAGCTCACCAATGCCTTTCTCCGCCCACCAGCCTCCAACTGCTCCTTCGCATCCCATAGGCTCCCCAGTTTGCTTGGTGGGAGATGGCGCTGTGCTGTGGCGCCCAGGTCATCCTCATCGCCTTCAACGTGACCCTGCTCTGGCTATCTCTGGCCAGCTGGCGCAAGCCCAGGCACCCACGTGGCGTCCAGCCGACGACTCGCGTCAGCCGGCCCCCCAAGGACTCCCTGAAGATCGAAGGCCAATCTCAGATGCCCAAGACGAGAACGCGGCGGATTGCAAACGCCTACAGCACTGCCTCCGCCTCCGCCGCCGTGCGCCTGCGCACGAGCACCAAGGCTTGCCTCCCCTGAGCGCTGACCGGCAGACAGCAAGCATTTTTCTTCTTCATGGACAGGGGTTACTCGGGTTTCAGCAGGTACATGCCTGCCCATGAACCTGCAGCCCCACCTCACCTTGTTGATCTCCAAGGCGTGCCCAACTGGGCCTTGAACTCCAGCTACATCTGTCGGCTTGCCCCACATGCTAAAACTGGCGTGAGGTCCGCTGGGCCCCGCTGTGAACTTTTGACTCACTTCAACCTTTTTCCCTGTTCCCTTTTGTACTTGAGAGTGTATGTACATGCAACCCGCCTTGGCTGAGCGGCGTCAGGTTGGGATATGGGTAGGGAAAAGAGCATGGGTCAGGCCTGTCGTGCGTCCGACCACATCTCATAGGGGAAGCCCGCGGGCATGGCCTGAGGCTCGTTCCACAGCAGGGAGTACAGGAACTCCAGAGCGTCCACCAGGCGCGGCCCCGAGCGGTTGAACATCTGCACAAGGGAGGGCAGGAGGGTGTTTGGGCGTGGGCGTGCACGGCAGCGAGGCAGGAGAAAAGGCCGATGTGGGCCAGGACACGTCGAGGGTTCCAGCGTCTCGCAGCCATCCCAGCCTCCTCATGCATGTCACCGACCTGATTGCCATCGACAATGACGACCTGGCCCTTCTTCACCGCTTTCAATGATGTCCTGAAAGGAGATTGGCCGCAGAAGGGCGTGCTCAGCAAGCCTGTGACTCATAAAGCCTCTCGCACTGGCAGGTGCCTGAGGCCCACTCCTCATCACCCAGGCCCCACGACATGCGAGCCAGCAGGCAGATGTGCACCAGCTCCCACTCCATACACCCACCCTTGCTGCCTCAGCACAGGTACTGACTCACCAGCCAGGCTGTGCCACCAGGGGTGCCATCTCACGCTTGGTGGTGGGGATGTCCAGCCCGCATGGTGCCACGATAAGCCAGTCTGGGTCTGCCTGGGCCACATCGGCAAAGGGGCATGCATAGCTCTTGCCCGCTCCGCCCTCGTCACTGCAAGCGGAAGTGGAGGAGTGGAGGGGGATGGGAGGGGAGCTGAGTACAGCCTTGGGCCTTCAACTTCATTTCTGGTGACATGGCCCAGGATGATTGGCAAACTGCGCGGCCACCACATCCCCAACTCACACCTCTCACCCTCCACTTCTTCATGCGCATCCCCGCGCTCCCCAGGACCCCACCACCCCTCGACACCAGGACCGCTGGCTTGTCCCCAGTCCACCTGGACCTCCCCTGCATCCTCACTTTCCAGGGTTGAGGACGTGGGACCCCCCAGCCATGTGCACCAGCTGGGGGGTCCAGTGCCCTCCCACAAAGATGGGGTCAGTCCACTCCGCCATGAGCACACTGGGGCTCTGGGTCCCCTGCTGCTCCCGCCTCTCTGCCAGCTTGGAGCGGACAGCCGCGATGCGCTCGCGGAGCTCGGCCACGGCCGCGGCGGCGGCGGCGGGGTCGCCAACTGCGGCGCCCACGCGGGTCAGGTCGTCCAGCACCTCCCAGAGGTTCTGGGGCGACAGGTCCACCAGGATGGGCGGGGGCTGCATCTCCGCCACGGCGGCTTGCACCGTGCGGAAGTCGACGCTGCACACCTTGCAGAGGCTCTGCGGGGTTGTGTGGTCGAGCGCAGGGGAATAGGATCGGTGGTGGGGCATTGGTGGCGGATAGAAACGTCAAGAGGCCAGGGATGCTTCACGGAGGCACGAGCGCAGATACTGAACAGGGTGTCCGCCTTTAGATCATATAAAATCAACGCAAATCGTATGCAGAAGCCCCTCTCCCCGCCTTGTACCTGGGTGAGAACGACATCAGGCTTCAGGCTCCGGAGGAGGTCCCTATCCACGGAGTAGAGGCTCTCTCCTGCAGCCAGGGAGGTGCGCACCTGCTCATCCACGTCGGCTGATGTGGTGAAATTGGTCCTGGCAGCCGTCAGGATCGGTAGGCCGGCCAGGGAGGTAGGGCCGTAGTCGCACTCGTGGCTGCAAGGCGGTGAGGAGGCCAGTGCATACTCGCCGAGACCATGATCCGGTTTCCCTGGCTCGACGCAATGCAGAGTTTCATTCCATGCATGGATCTCGAATACTTCTCGATGCCCATTCCGGTGCCTGTACCCATACCCACCTCTTCCCCACGAGCTGTACTGTCGGCGCCGGCCCCTGCGCCAAGATCACCTTGGTCACGATCTCGGTGGCGCTGGGGAGCAGGGACACAACACGCACCGTCATTATATTGATCGCAAGATAGAGTTGGACGCTGGGCCACGCATGTATCCTCTCGACCAGTTGGTGGCTGCATGCATGTCGCGCGGTGGGGTCCGTGCCCCGCCTGCTGCGAGCACCGGTTTAGGCGCACGAGTTACCCGTGCCGTGCACCGTTGTGATTGGCCTAGCATTCGAGGAGTGCCTGCTCCGATATAAGGGTGCATAGGAAACGTGCTCGGCATTCAGTCCCCCCGCGAAGATGGCATGCTGGATCCAAGTGTGGGCAGGGAGAAAGTGATCCGACTCGCTCGGCACTCCGGCCCCTGCGGGCCTGCAGCCTGCCAAAGGTTCCCGGGAGCCTACATTGATGCATAGGTATGAATTCACCATCCTCCTCGACCAGCTTCGTGGCGGCTCTGGAGGCGGAGTATCGCCAACTGTCCACGGAGGCCCGGAAGACGGAGGGCTTTGCGGGCCTCTTCACCTCCACCGACCACCCCGAGATCAAGGAGGCGGCGGAGAAGGCGCTACTGCGCATCAGGTCCCTGGCTGACGTCCCTGATGCCAACACACAGCTGGCCCAGTGCAAGGTGAGTCCAGCCAGTGTTGGGTTGGAGAGAGGGAAGGAGGGGTGAGCTAGGCTTGCCATTGTTCAGCTGACCATGGCCTGTGGATCATAGGGATGCCACAGATGCATCAACCACTTTAGCTTGAGCACCTTGGCAAATGTTTGAAGGAGCCCATGTAGCTGCAGTGCAGTGCATCCCCCTCGCTGCCAGGTACCCCGCATTCCCATGCACCGCCCCCCTTAACATCCCGGCTCCCCCCCCAAAAAATTAATACACAGGAGCTCTTCCGCCCCCTCCAGCTCGCGGCGGACACCCGCTCGCCCCGGCTAGCCGGCCAGGCCCTGGCCACCGCGCAGAAGCTGCTGGCCAACTCGGCCGCGTCGGCCGAGGGGGCCGAAGCGGTGCTGGGCATGCTGACCTCCGCCGCCCGGCTCTCCGACGAGCGCGTGCAGCTCAAGTGCCTGCAGACGGCGCTGACCCTGCTGCAGTCACCCCTGCACCCCATCACCTCCGCCGCGCTGGGCCCGCTGCTGGGCGTCTGCTTCGGCTTCCTGGCGGCCAAGGGCTTCAAGTCCACGGTGACCACCACCGCGGCGGCCACGGTGCGCCAGGCGCTGGCGCTACTGCTGTCCTACATCCGGGAGGGCGAGGTGGAGGGGGTGGTCGTGCGCGTCATGTCCGACCTCTGCTCCATCGCTGCAGGTGGGAGTAAAGGGTGGGAGGAAAGGGGGGGGGCCGGGGCGGGCGGGGAAGAGGGAGGGGAACAGGTGGATAGAACCTAGGGAATCCATGCCACACATTCTTCAAGGCCGTGGCGATTGAGTGTGGATTGGAGAAAAGGGATGCAGTTGACCTGCATGCGTTCCACAGCTCCATATCAGATCGTGGCAAGGCGTGTTGCTCCCGAACGACAGCCTGTTTGAGGCACTGGGTCACACTCTGCCTCACCCTTTGCCACCATCGCATCAACCCCCATGCCCCACCAGGTGGGGAGCCGGTGTGGCTGCAGACCCCCTCTCTCCCGCGGACCCAGGTCCTGGAACTCCTGGAGTTTGTGCTTGCCACCTCCCCCGCCTGCTTCATGGACATCCTCGGCCTGCAGCCCATCGTGGCGCAGACCATGCCCGATCTGCTCAGGCCGCAGCTCCAGGTGTGGGGATATGTGTGGACTGTGAGGTTTTGCCGTGCTCTGGACGCCAGGTGCACCCCTTTCGATGAACACAGACTCACCTGCCTCAGGGATTCCAGCCCTGACCACATCGTACCCCTTCCTCCCCATCTCTCAGGACCATCTGGACGCAGGGGTGGCGGCCTCAGCCTTCGCCACGGCGCACTTCCCCACGCTGCGTGCTGCGCTGCGCTGCGTGCGCACCCTGCTCGGCACCTTCCATTGCCAGCTGGGGGCTGGCGCCGGGCCCCTGGTCCAGAGCCTACTCTCAGGTGCGCTTTGCGGTGGGGAAGGGAGGGAGGAGGACGCCTGTGTGTTTGTGGGATCTACAAAACCCATGAAGATGTGTCTCCACCGCTTCCTCAAAAGCGGATACTCCACCAATGCCACCCTCTCTTCCCATCCACGTGCAGGCCTGCAGGCGGGCCAGCCCAACTTCCAGAGGGTGGCGGTGCTCCATGCTGTGGTGCTGCTCCTCGGGGATGGCCCCCTGCTCGCCTGGCTGGGAGCCAAGTATGACCACGACAAGGTGGGACTTGCTGGATGGTTTTGAGGGGGTGGTTTCAGGATGGTGCTGGAAGCATGGTGAGGCCCCTTGAGCAGAAGGTGCTTCCAGAGCTGCCAGCACTCATGACAAGGCCCAGCGACCACTCATCCCTGCGGTGCACACGGCTGGGATTGCGGCGCGATGTTTCTCCACATCCCTGTTCCATCTCTGAACCAATCAATCGCCCCACCCTCACCGCAGGCGTCCCGCTCCGAGCCTGTGCGCAGCCTGGCCGAGGCCTGCCTGCTGGTGCTGGAAAGCGTGGAGAAGGGGCGTGACGCCGAGGACGATCCGCTGCCGGCCGCCATGGCCCGCGCGCTGCTGGGCCGGCCAGGGTCGCTGGAGCCGGACCCTGGCACCGGCGCTGCTACTGCGGCAGGGCAGCGCGCGGCCCTGGCGGCCCTGGCCCTGGAGGGGATGAGTGCGTTTGCCGTGACCCTGGAGGGCCTGGCAGGGGGCCTGCCTGCCGGGTGGGACTCGGGGGAGGGCGACGCGGCGGCTGGCGATGCAGCAGCCACGACACTCTCGAATGCTGCAGCCTCGGACGCCGCTGTGCACGACACGGCGACGACAGAGCCTGGGGCCCCGTCTGCGGACGACGTCCTGCGGACGCTGCTGGATTCCACCTGGAAACCCATGCTCGACACGCTGCGGCGTCTGCTCGGTGCCGGACCCCTGGCCCCGCCCCTGCTCCAGGAGCTCCTCAAGGTGGAGTCTGGACTGTGTCGTAGCGGCCGGTGTGGAGAGGGGGTGTTGGCAAGCCAAAGCAGTGCGTTGTCATATGCTTGGAGGACCATGCGCCTGTGTGTACAGGTGCAGTGCCTTGCATGTGCCTAGTATGGCGTCAGCAGCTCGGAGATCCCTCGTGCCAAGCTCCGAAGATCCTGCTGCCGGCTCCCATCTGCCCCATCC